>NW_024734316.1:0-6892 GCF_018991925.1 Homarus americanus | reverse complement strand
CCTGATCGAGTATAACATATCCCCTGATCGTGTATAACAAAGTTCCCTGGTCGAGTATAGTAGTGTCCCCTGATCGAGTATAACAAATTCCCCTGGTTCGAGTATAAGAAAAGCCCCTGATATAGTATAACAAGGCCCCTGATTGAGCATAACAAAGCCCCCTGATCAGGTTTAACAAAATCCCCTGATCGAGTATAGCAAAGGCCCTTGATCGAGTATAACAAATGCCCCTCACCGATTATAACAAAGCCCCTTAATCGAGTATAACAAAGTCCCCTGTTTGAATATAACAATGGCCCATTAGGGTGTGTCATAGGAGGGAAGATGAGCTAAAACTAATGGCCCATCACTTTTTTGGTAGATTTTAGTGTATATAAACAGAAAATAATTTCAGTTTTAATATTTTGCAACCTTTTGCTAGGTAAATTTTAGCGTGAAATTTATCGAAAATCTAACGTACAGCTGCATTAGTGCATTACAATTAAATAGTGAACATTGCTTTCTGACTTCATTCTTTAACAACCCAACTAACAATATTTTTTTCTGTTTCACATTCTGATGCATTTATAAGTTGATAATATTTGCGATGGCTGCTTGTGTCACTATCTTGGGTCTGGGAGAGAGCTCCTGAAGTCGGAGTTGCCTACATTGAGAGATGCTTTGAGATACGGTGTTTTAATCAGGCAAATCAGTGAAAAGAACCAAAGAACTTACACAAACAAAGACATTGCCAGTGATATGACCAAAGCTGTCTTGGCACAGTACACTCTGGCTAACGCTCAGTTCAAGCCTCCAGTCATAACAAGTCAGAAGAAGATTAGTGAGAGACTGCTAGCCAGTTGGGAAAAGGCCAGAGATATCTCTCTTGGGAGAGGAAAACTTGCAGTTAAGGACGCTTTGCTGCTAACTGGACCAGTTATTCTGACATAATTACTTGCAAGTGCCCAATTGTTCTCTGTCCTGAGTTTGATGCGATCGTGACTGTAAACTGAGGCCCATCTCCCTGTATTTGCAAGCGTGAACTGAAGATTCCTGTGATCGAACTGGCATTTGTCAAAGCACAGAGAGAGAAGATTGGCAGTATAGGGGCTCTCATGATTTCTAGCCAAGATATTCCGGAGTCCAAGAGACAGGAGGCTGCCACAGAGAGACAGAAGAGGAGAAGAGTTGCCGAGGAAAAGAGACTTGAGAAGGCCCAGGGTGAGGTAAAAAAGGCCGATGATTGGAGTCAAGTTGATTCAGAGTTTAATGACTTCCCCATGGCTGATCCGAGTGCTGACCAGGAGAATGGTGACTTTGTCCCTAACCCAGAAAAATAAATAGATCCCAAACCTTCCAGGCATAAGATTCGAAATAGGAAAGATATCCTGAGCATAGCTCTGGCCAGCATGCGACACCACACTGGTCTCAGAGAAACTGCAGAGATAGCAACAGCTGCCTGGATTGACGGTGGTTTGGTAACACCTGATGATGTTCACCTGGTGATAGATCATAACAAAGTAAGGAGAGCTCAGGAGAAACTTGTCAGTAACCTAGAAGAGGAGTTTGATAAGGGGATAAGAGAAAATGGAATCAATTGTTTGTTCTTTGATGGGAGAAGGATGACACTAAAGTGTTCATGAAAGTTGGAGATTCTGACAAGTTGTTCCCTGCCATGGTGAAGGAGAAACACTACTCCTGCTGCAGTGAACCAGGAGGGAAGTATTTGTGGCATTTCACTCCAGAGAAAGATGACATCAGGAAACCAGCTGAGATAGTGGCAGATAACATTGTGAACTGGCTCAGAGAGAAGAACGTAGACCAGACCCTGCAGGCCATTGGAGGGGACAGCACCAACACGAACACAGGGTGGCAAGGGGGGTCATACAGTGGATAGAGCGGAAGATTGGGAGGAAGCTGGTCTGGATTGTTTGTGACCTCCACAACAACGAGTTGCCACTCAGACATCTGATCCAGGAGCTGGATGGCAAAACTCTTTCAAACAACAGATGGTCTGGTCCTCTTAGCAAGATGCTGGACTCTGCCACTGAGTTAGAAATAAATCCGAGCTTTGAAAAAATCACAGTTGGCCCTCCACTCGTTGAGCTTGCACATACTGTCATTGACGACCTGAGTACTGACCCGGCACTATGGTTACATGATTTGCAGTGCCATCAAACTGGGGCTGCCTGATAGATTCTGTTACCTGCAGATAGGCCTGGTCTCACATTCTAGGTGTGTGGCTCAAGCAACTGGCTCTCAGGTTCTGCAGAATTTGGGTCGCCCATCATAAACTGGAAGGGAACCAGCCACAACCTGAGACTTATTGTCCAATTCATCGTGAGTTCACTTGCCAAATTGGTTCAACACCAAGGTCAATACTGTTCTCCGGGAAACTGAGGCATGTCTTCTTCCAGCTGAGCTCCTGAGAGCCAGCCGCAAGGTTGCCTAGATTGTGGGAGCAGACTACAGGAGATCTTCCTGGTATGCTCATCCCGAGGCAGTTCTGCAGACAATGCTCTGCAGTAAGGATGAGGAGGAGAGAAGAGTGGCAGTCAAAAAGATCTTGGATATGAGACTTATGAGAGGATCTGGGCATGACGAATCAGTTGGTGACGATTCCTTCAGGGTCAGGAAGACTCCTGAAGTCAATCTAGGTGCCAAGACCCTCACTGATCTCATAGATCTGGTTAACATCCAGGCTGGCAGTGAGCCCCCTCTTACCTGCAGCCTCACCAATGTTCAAGTCAGACATTCCTGGACAACCCCAGAGTATAGAGCGTTGTGTACAGCAAGTGAGCGAGGCCAGCAGTCACGTGTACAGCCAGGAGAGGAGGGAAGGCTACATCCGAGCTCAGGTGGTCAGCAGGGAGGTGATGAGTAGAAACAGAAGCAACAAAGACATGTTCTCTATGGTGTGCAGCAACACCGGGTCGTAGTAGTAAAACCGGTTTTTGTATTTGATGATTTTGTTTTCTAAAGGAATATTAGATTTAATAAATGTGTCAAGATCATTCGTTTCACTATTCTGGATCATTTTCATCCTAATAAATTAACCTGATACATTTACTTTACTTTAAATAAGCTATTTAGTGGTGTTGGTAAAAGGGTGGGAATACTGAATTTTCATAAGATTTCAAGTTAAAATTTACCTAGCAAACAATGAAAACTTTTCAAATCTGAAGATATCACATGATTCTGCACATAAAACTACATCATTAATACCCTGGGCCGATTTTTCAAACTCAAAAAAAAAAATATTCGCCTCCGTATGACACACCCTAATGGCCCATGATTGAATATAACAAAGGCCCCCTCATCGAGTATAACAAAGGCCCCTCATCGAGTCCAACAAAGTCCCCTAATCGATTACGAAAAGGCTCTTGATCGAGTATAACAAAGCCCAATCATCGAGTATAACAAAGTCCACTGATCGAGTATAACAAAGTCCTCTGGTCGAGGAAAACAAAGCCCCCTGATCAAGTATAACAAAGTCCCCTGATTGAGTATAACAAAGTCCCCTGGTTGACCATAACAAAGGCCCCTGGTCGAGTATAACAAAGTCCCCTAATCGAATATAACAAAGCCCCCTGAACGAGTATAACAAAGGCCACTGGTCGAGCACAAAAAAGGACCCTGGTCGAGTATAACAAAGTTCCCTGATCGAGTATAACAAAGCCCAATCATCGAATATAACAAAGTCCCCTGATCGAGTATAACAAAGTCCCCTGGTCGAGCATAACAAAGTCCCCTGATCGAGTATAACAAAGTCCCCTTATCGAGTATAACAAAGCCCAATCATCGAGTATAACAAAGGACCCTGGTTGAGTATAACAAAGTCCCCTGATCGAGAATAACAAAGGCTCCTAATCGAGTCTAACAAAGTCCCCTGATCGAGTTTAGCAAAGGCCCTTGATCGAGTGTAACAAATGTCCCTCATCGAGTATAACAAAGTCCCCTAATCGAATATAACAAAGCCCCCTGATCGAGTATAACAAAGTCCACTGGTTGAATATAACAATGGCCCATGATTGAGTATAACAAAAGCCCCTCATCGAGTATAACAAAGGCCCCTCATCGAGTCTAACAAAGTCCCCTGATCGATTATGACAAAGGCCCTAGATCGAGTAAAACAAAGCCAAATCATCGAGAATAACAAAGTCCCCTAATCGAGTATAAGAAAGTCACCTGGTCGAGTATATCAAAGCCCCCTGATCAAGTATAACAAAGTCCCCTGATCGAGTATAACAAAGTCCTTTGGTCGAGCATAACAAAGGACCCTCATCGAGTATAACAAAGTCCCCTGATCGGGTATAACAAAGTCCCCTGGTCGAGTAAAACAAAGACCCTGATCGAGTATAACAAAGTCCCCTTATCGAGCATTACAAAGGCCCCTCGTCGAGTATAACAAAGCCCCCCTGATCGAATATTACAAAGTCCAGTGATCAAGTATAACAAAGTCCCCTGATCGAGTATAACAAAGTCCCCTGGTCGAGTATAACAAAGGCTCCTCATGCAGTATAACAAAGACCCTGATGGAGTATAACAAAGTCCCCTGATCAAGGAAAACAAAGCCCCCTGATCGAGTATAACAATGTCCCCTGATCGAGTATAACAAAGTCCATTGATCGAGTATAACACATCCCCTGATCGAGTATAATATATCCCTTGATCGTGTATAACAAAGTTCCCTGGTCGAGTATAGTAATGTCCCCTGATCGAGTATAACAAAGCCTCCTGATCGAGTATAACAAAGTCTCCTGGTCGAGTATAACAAAGTCCCTGATCGAGTATAACAAAGTCCTCTGATCGAGTATAACAAAGTCTCATTAATCGAGTATAACAAAGGCCCTTGATCGAGTATAATAAAGGCCATTAATCGAGTTTAACAAAGTCCCTTGGTCGAGTATAACAAAGCCCCTGATCGAGTAAAACAAAGTCCCCCGATCGAGTATAAGAAAGTTCTCTGATCGTGTATAACAAAGTCCCCCGATCGAATATAACAAAGGCCCCTGATCGAGTATAACAAAGTTCCCTGGTCGAGTATAACAAAGTCCCCTTATCGAGTATAACAAAGTCCCCTTGTCAAGTATTACAAATTCCCCTGATCGAGTATAACAAAGTCCTCTGATTGAATATAACAAAGTCCCCTTATCGAGCATAACAAAGGCCCCTGGTCGAGCATAACAAAGCCCCCCAGATCAAATAATAAAAAGTCCCCTGATCAAGTATAACAAAGTCCCTTGATCGAGTATAACAAAATCCCCTGGTCGAGTATAACAAAGGCCCCTAATGGAGCATAACAAAGTCCCTGATGGAGTATAACAAAGTCCCCTGATCGAGGAAAACGAGGCCCCCGATCGAGTATAAAAATTCCCCTGATCGAGTATAACAAAGGCCCCTGATCGAGTATAACAAATTCCCCTGATCGAGCCTAACAAAGACCCCTGGTCGAGTATAACAAAACCACCTGATCGAATATAACAAAGTCCCATGGTTGAGTATAACCAAGCCCCCTGATCGTGTATAGCAAAGTCCCCTGATCGAGTATAACAAATTCCCCTGATCGAGTATTACAAAGGCCCCCGGTTGAGTATAACAAAGCCTCCTGACTGAGTATGACAAAGTCCCCTAATCGAATATAACACATCCCCTGATCGAGTATAACATATCCCCTGATCGTGTATAACAAAGATCCCTGGTCGAGTATAGTAGTGTCCCCTGATCGAGTATAGCAAATTCCCCTGGTTCGAGTATAAGAAAAGCCCCTGATATAGTATAACAAAGGCCCCTAATTGAGCATAACAAAGCCCCCTGATCAGGTTTAACAAAATCCCCTGATCGAATATAGCAAAGGCCCTTGATCGAGTATAACAAATGCCCCTCATCGATTATAACAAAGCCCCGTAATCGAGTATAACAATGTCCCCTGTTTGAATATAACAATGGCCCATGATTGAATATAACAAAGGCCCCTCATCGAGTATAACAAAGGCCCCTCATCGAGTCCAACAAAGTCCCCTAATCGATTACGAAAAGGTTCTTGATCGAGTATAACAAAGCCCAATCATCGAGTATAACAAAGTCCACTGATCGAGTATAACAAAGTCCTCTGGTCGAGGAAAACAAAGCCCCCTGATCAAGTATAACAAAGTCCCCTGATTGAGTATAACAAAGTCCCCTGGTTGACCATAACAAAGGCCCCTAGTCGAGTATAACAAAGTCCCCTAATCGAATATAACAAAGCCCCCTGAACGAGTATAACAAAGGCCACTGGTCGAGCACAAAAAAGGACCCTGGTCGAGTATAACAAAGTTCCCTGATCGAGTATAACAAAGCCCAATCATCGAATATAACAAAGTCCCCTGATCGAGTATAACAAAGTCCTCTGGTCGAGCATAACAAAGTCCCCTGATCGAGTATAACAAAGTCCCCTTATCGAGTATAACAAAGCCCAATCATCGAGTATAACAAAGGACCCTGGTTGAGTATAACAAAGTCCCCTGATCGAGAATAACAAAGGCTCCTAATCGAGTCTAACAAAGTCTCCTGATCGAGTTTAGCAAAGTCCCTTGATCGAGTGTAACAAATGTCCCTCATCGAGCATAACAAAGTCCCCTAATCGAATATAACAAAGCCCCCTGATCGAGTATAACAAAGTCCACTGGTTGAATATAACAATGGCCCATGATTGAGTATATCAAAGGCCCCTCATCGAGTATAACAAAGGCCCCTCATCGAGTCTAACAAAGTCCCCTGATCGATTATGACAAAGGCATAAGATCGAGTAAAACAAAGCCAAATCATAGAGAATAACAAAGTCCCCTAATCGAGTATAACAAAGTCACCTGGTCAAGTATATCAAAGCCCCCTGATCGAGTATAACAAAGTCCCCTGATCGAGTATAAAAAAG
>NW_024734315.1:0-24135 GCF_018991925.1 Homarus americanus | reverse complement strand
GCCACCACTATCACCACGATCATCATTATTACCATTACCACGACTGTTTTTGAATATTGTACCCACCACTATCACAACCACTACCACTATCAATATACCCACCACCACCACCACTACAACCACCATCACTATCACCACTACTATCACCACTAATACCACCACTACCACCTTATTCGACTTGTGAAAGAGACCTAGGGGTACTTGTAAGCCCGGACCTACGGCCTAGAAAACAGTGCGTTAATGTTCGAAATAAGGCAAACAGAGTATTGGGTTTTATATCTAGAAGTGTAAGTAACAAGAGTGAAGAGGTCTTATTGCAACTATATCTTGCTCTAGTCAGGCCGCACCTCGATTATGCGGTTCAGTTCTGGTGCCCCTATTATAGAATGGATATAAATTCACTAGAGTCGGTGCAGCGAAGAATGACAAAAATGATTCCGGTACTTAGAAACCTTCCATATCAGGATAGGTTAAAGAAACTTAACTTGCATTCCCTAGAAAGACGAAGAGTGCGGGGAGATATGATAGAAGTATTTAAGTGGGTGAAAGGAATCAATAAAGGGGCTATAGATAAAGTTCTTATGATATCCGAGCAGGATAGGACTCGGAGCAACGGATTTAAGTTGGATAAGTTTAGGTTTAGGAGGGAGATAGGAAGAAACTGGTTCACAAATAGGGTGGTGGACGAGTGGAACAAGCTTAGCAACTTTGTAGTAAGTGCTGGAGCGCTGGAAAGTTTTAAAGGAAGGCTAGATAGATTCATGGATGATAGAGAGTGGTAGTAACTCTCGACAGGAGCTGCCATGCACAAGCCAACCGGCCTATTGCAGACTCCTTATGTTCTTATGTTCTTATGTTCTATCACCAACTACCACTACCACTACCCTCAGGATGTGTGATTTATTTATGAAAAAAAATGGACCTTAGTGTTTCGGTTTCATGCTGTTTCTTACTCCTCCTGTTCTTGTTCTTCATTGTTCTTCTTGTTTCGTGTGTGTGTGTGTGTGTGTGTGTTTTCTGCTTCCTCTTCTTTTTGTTCTTCCATACCTCCTTCTTTATTTATTTTCTTCTTTGTCTGCTGTTTTTTCTCGGTTTTCTACAAGTCAGAAAAGTAACTTGAGGAAAACTTCGGCGATCTTGTTACTTGTGAGTGGCGTCTATTGGTCTCTCTCTCTCTCTCTCTCTCTCTCTCTCTCTCTCTCACACACACACAGGACGATTAACTGTGTAAAACTATCTAACTCATGAATAATGTAGAACAAATTATCTTTATACATCACCCATCTTACTTTCTGGTTCCTTAAGGTGAATCGGAGCGTATTTACATAATGCTGTGATTCTCATTATTCATCCCATGTATAAAATAATCACAATGATGAAGAGTGAAGGAGTAGTTATGATGAGTATATGTTAAGGAGAAGTTTACAGTGGGTGAGTGATGATAATGGTGGCGTTGATGGTGGTGGTGGGTGGTTGGGTGGTGGTGGCGGGGTGGTGTTGGTGGGGTGGTGGTGGTGGGGGGGTGGTGGTGGGAATTAGTGTTGGTGGGGAATTAGTGGTGGTGGGAGAATTAGTGTTGGTGGGTGGTGCAGGTGGTGGGGGTGGTGTTGGTGGAGTGGTGTTGTTGGTGGTGGTGGGGTGGTGATGGTGGGTGGTGGTTGATTTGATTTTGATTTTGCCGCTTGCAGCGGCTACTTTATTGTGCACCCCACACTCATCCTGTGAGCGTTAGCGCAAAAGGATTACGAAGTAGGGTTTACAAAGGGTCATAATAATTAACCCCCGTTGTCAGGATATTATGGCACTGAATGTTACACATTATTTCATTTACATTATTTGTTTAGTTTTATACATAAAGGGTAACTTATTCACAAATGCGTGAGTACAGGCGTGTGAGGCAGTATGTCTGGCCTCACACTTTGTTATTCACATTTACGTGGGAGGTATTCAAGCACATTGCGTATTTGGTTCTGTACATGAGAATTGATATAGTTACTAAGTGCAAAAAAGTGGATACAATCTTAATATGTCGGCTATCTTGCCATTAGAGATGGTGGGGTGGTGGGTGGTGGGGTAGTGGTGGTGGGGTGGTGCAGTGGTGAGGCTGGGAATTGGTGTTGGTGGGTGGTGGGGTGGTGTTGGTGGTGGGGTGGTGTTGGTGGGTGGTGCAGGTGGTGGGGGGGGGTATTATTGTACCCTGGCTCACCTCTGTTCATGTTTATTCATTAGAATTCTTTTGGGATGACAACTTGTTGGGAATGCATTGACTGAATCTCCTGAACGACCGATCCCTTCTTCAGTAGTGAATATGCAGGAATATTACACACACACACACATGCATAAATAAACCTGTAAACGCACTTCCTTTCAAACTTCCATAATCGTGGTATTAAAGAAGATGAAAGTGCAGGTAACACACACACACACACACACACACACACACACACACACACACTTTGCATCAGTAGTTTCCGGGAATATACTGCTGCTCGCGTACAGGAATACCTTGCTATAATTTAGGTCCATTGTAGTGTACAGTCATCGTCCCACTGGTTTACCTTAAGTTTACCTTCATAATGGTATATATTCCCCTGGTTTACCTTGCTAGATATACCTCCATCATACGGGTATATTCCTCAGGTTTAACTTGATAGATATACCTCCATTATACGGGTATATTCCTCTGGTTTACCATAATCTGTCTTCCTAAATAACAATTAATGTATTATTATTTAATATTCAACAGTGAGTAAGATAAGCTGATCCAATAATGAGTATTTCTCGTCTCAAAGGATATTCTCTTCCTCACTATACTGTGTTGTGATGGGTGAATATTACTCATCCTCACTACAAAAGATCGTGAATCATGAGTAAATATCTATAAAATATTACTCATCCCCAACAAAAACAAACAAACCTGAATAAAGACAGTGACTCAACACCCAATAGTGACTTGAACGTAACAATAACTCGTAACTATGACTGATCCAACTACGCAATAATGAGTCATATAGTTAATCTAGTGAAGGTAATTGAGTCGGTGAATAATTATAAGAGGTAATAGAGACTAGTAAGGTTCAATTAGTACATAGTAAAGTACAATGAAGTGTAATTTGTGTGTTAATGTACACCTCGTGGGTGATAATTACTGTACTAAGGTTGGGTTTTTATTGTTCTTAGTTTACACGAACGAATGAGTACTTGAAAGTGTACATTGAGTTCACCTGTAGTTGTGATGTTCTGGTAAACTTTCTATAGTATACTTTCGTGAAGTTCTGGTACATTGAGTCCTGCTTAGTCAAGTATTCATAGAGAGAGTGAGTCAGAGAAAGAGAGTGAGTGAGAGAAAGAGAGTGAGTCAGAGAAAGAGAGTGAGTGAGAGAGAGAAAGAGTGAGTGAGAGAATTAAATAAATCAATTGACTGTAACAACTTCCTAACAAATTTGTAGGAAAAGAGAGAAATGAGGAATAGACAGATTATAGAAATATTTTGGTACTTGAGAGAGAGAGAGAGAGAGAGAGGAAAATAAACAAATAATTAAAAGGAAAAATCGAAACAAAGAACGAAGAAAGATAACGATAAAAAATAAAATAATTACGAAAATACTGATAACAAAAATATAAATTGAATCAAAACACAAAATTTTAGAAAAAAAAATACGATGAAAAAATATCTAGCTAAACAACCTTTGACCTATTCATTTCTGTGACAGGTTGAGATGGTATTAGTGGATGAGAAGAACACCAAGAACACGAAGAACAAGAACACGAAGAACAAGAACACGAAGAACAACACGAAGAACAACAAGAACACCACTCTCCCTCCCTCCTTCATTGTTATTAGGCGTTGGGGAAATTTGATCTCAGGGGAATATGAAAAATAATCAGAGGCTGAGATTTGATTAGTGGGTGCCCCTCTGTGTATAGAGCTGTGGTGTAGGGTGGGTGGGGGAGGGGAGGGGGTGTGGGGTGGGAGGGGGTAATGGGGTGGGGGAGGGAGAGGGGTGGGTGGTGGAGGGGAGGGGGTGTGGGGTAGGGGGAGGGAGGGGTGTGGAGATAGTGGAGGGAGGGGGTGTGGGGTGGGGAGGGTGTGGGATGGGGGAGGGAGGGGTGTGGGGTGGGGGAGGGAAGGGGGTGTGGGTGGTGGAGGGAGGGGTGTGGGGTGCGCGGGGAGGGGGTGTGGGATGGGGGAGGGAGGGGGTGTGTGGGGTGGGGAGGGAGGGGTGTGGGGTGGGAGGGAGGGGTGTGGGGGTGGGGGAGGGGGTGTGTGGGGTGGGGGAGGGAGGGGTGTGGGTGGTGGAGGGAGGGGGTGTGGGATGGGGGAGGGAGGGGTGTGGGTGGTGGAGGTCTGGGTGTGGGGTGGGGAGGGAGGGGTGTGGGGTGGGGAGGGTGTGGGTGGTGGAGGGAGGGTGTGGGGTGGGGTAGGGGAGGGGTGTGGGGTGGGGAGGGAGGGGGGTGTGGGTGGTGGAGGGGAGGGGTGTGGGGTGGAGGGAGGGAGGGGGTGTGGGTGGTGGAGGGGAGGGGTGTGGGGTGGGAGTAGGGGAGAGTGTGGGTGGTGGAGGGAGGGTGTGGGTGGGGGAGGGAGGGGTGTGGGTGGTGGAGGGGGGAGGGTGTGGGTGGTGGAGGGGAGGGGGTGTGGGTGGGGGAGGGGAGGGGGTGTGGGTGGGGGAGGGGAGGGGGTGTGGGTGGTGACTGTGATGTGGTATATGTCTGTCTGTGTCTTTCTATCTGTCTTATTTTATCTATTTTTTCTGTATCTTTCTGCTGTCTATTCATGTCTCTCTCTCTCTCTCTCTCTCTCTCTCTCCTTTTCACATTATATCATCACATTACAACGTGTTCACTGTTAAAAGCTGATGTCTTATCGTTAATGCTGTCGAGTGTCGAGTGTTAAGTGTCTCTTGTTAGCTGTCGATTAGCTTCCTAGTTTAGCTGACTGTGGATGTATAGCTGAGGACACCTTTGTAAAATAAAGATAACTTTTTGGTAATTCGTATGTAATGTCATGTCATGTCATGTCATTTCATGTCATGTATATTCAAGTATACATAATGTGTATTATACGATCAAGCTGACCTGATTCCACTGAAGCCGTTTTTAGCTATCTCAACGTAACCAAACTTTACCTAAATTAAGTTAGATGATGTTAAGATTAGATTAATTTAGCTTGGTATCACTAGTTTATCGTCTATATTTATGTTTATCCTCACGTTACATCAGGGCCCTCACGTTACATCAGGGCCCTCACGCTACATCAGGGCCCTCACGTTACATCAGGGCCCTCACGTTACATCAGGGCCCTCACGTTACATCAGGGCCCTCACGTTACATGAGGGCCCTCACGTTACATCAGGGCCCTCACGTTACATCAGGGCCCTCACGTTACATCAGGGTCCTCACGTTACATCAGGGCCCTCACGCTACATCAGGGCCCTCACGTTACACCATGGCCCTCACGTTACACCAGGGCCCTCACGTTACATCAGGGTCCTCACGTTACATCAGGGCCCTCACGTTACACCATGGCCCTCACGTTACATCAGGGTCCTCACGTTACATCAGGGCCCTCACGTTACACCATGGCCCTCACGTTACACCATGGCCCTCACGTTACATCAGGGCCCTTACGCTACATCAGGGCCCTCACGTTACATCAGGGTCCTCACGTTACATCAGGGCCCTCACGCTACATCAGGGCCCTCACGTTACACCATGGCCCTCATACATCGGGGCCCTCGCTACATCAGAGGCCCTCACGTTACACCATGGCCCTCACGTTGCATCAGGGGTCTCACGTTACATCAGGGTCCTCACGTTACATCAGGGCCCTCACGCTACATCAGGGCCCTCACATTACACCATAGCCCTCACGTTACATCAGGGTCCTCACGTTACACCAGGGCCCTCACGCTACATCAGGGCCCTCACGTTACACCATGGCCCTCACGTTACATCAGGGCCCTCACGTTACATCAGGGGCCTCACGTTACATCAGTGCTCTCATGTTACATCAGGGCCCTCACGTTACATCAGGGCCCTCACGTTACATCAGTGCCCTCACGTTACACCAGGGCCCTCACGTTACATCAGGGCCCTCACGTTACACCAAGGCCCTCACGGTACATCAGGGCACTCACGTTACATCAGGGTCCTCACGTTACACCAGTGCCGTCACGTTACATCAGGGCCCTCACGTTACACCAGGGCCCTCACGTTACACCAGGGCCCTCACGTTACATCAGGGTCCTCACATTACATCAGGACCCTCACGTTACACCAGGGACCTCACGCTACATGAATGCTCCTCTTAGCTCTCCCTGGAACCGTGAGTAACGGAAGACCGAGTCCATTCATAATCGTCCACTCATATCGATGTTTCCAAGTACAGTATTGAGTTTATCTACCGTAACATTACTTACTCGGGTGGTCATGGCAGCTAAATTATGATCCAGTCCATTTTGTTAAGCTTTATATACTTTTCTAGGAGTTAAAGCTTAAGCTGATCCCTAAAGACATGGGAGCTTAATTATAATCCAGTCCATTTTGTCTATTTTTTTTTATATTTTTTCAGGGAGTTAAAGCTTAAGCTGATCCCTAAAGACATGGGAGCTTACTTATGATCTAGTCCATTTTCTCAAGCTTTCTATACTTTTCTAGGAGTTAAAGCTTAAGCTGATCCCTTAAGAAATACTTATAAAACTGTTTAATGAAGGGATATATTGCTCATTTGGTAGTTATAAACACGAAATGTCTCCAATGAACCTTGTCTGGCTTGGGAATGGAGTCTGCAGGGTCTGGATTCCAGGCGATTGGCGAGATAATCCTGGAATTGGCGATATAATCCAGGAATTGGCGAGATAATCCTGGAATTGGTGGACAGGAGCTTCCCAACGCGCCAGGAATCCTCCATGATATGTACGGTCCTTAACCTACCTAAGACTCAATAACTACCTTCACTTGTGTTACCGTTGTGTTGCTGTTGAAATGATTACCTAGAAGGGAGTCTCTGTTTCCCTCGATTACAAAACAGTTAACGGAGTCAGGATAAACATTTAGGTTATGACTCGAATTTTTACTGTTAACGGGAAGCTGAGAGAGATTAAGCTAATCCAGGGATATAAAGGGATTAACGATATGAGAAAGAGAGACAGACAGACAGACAGACAGACAGACAGACAGACAGACAGAGAGACACAAAGAAAGACAGGTGTAAGACATAGACATTTATACATTACTCAATATTTATAGTTAGCCATAAAAAAAACGAAGATTTATGACCCCAATAAGGTAAGTGGTAACGAAGTCTTGAGAGACAGCGAGACAATTAGAGTCTTCGTAAAAATAAGTGATGTTCTCGGTAATTAGTGAACATGAAGGTCTCGTTACGCCTTTTATTACTGCTCAGAATTACCCGCTTAAGCACCCAGGTAATTGTAAGATAAATTAACTAGATGAAGGAAAAGTTTCATTATTTTCTTATTATTATTTTCTGTAAGTTTTGTTTAGATAATAATAATAAAAATAATAAGCCAGTCCATTTTGTCATTCTAAATAAATTATATTTTATTTACGAGTTTCATAAAGATAACAAAATAAGTTCTAGTCGATAGTATTCCTAGAGAGAGAGAGAGAGAGAGAGAGAGAGAGAGAGAGAGAGAGAGAAAGTCGTACATATAATCGCTACAGAATTAAGAAGAGGGAGTAACGCTATTGCATGTTTTCAAGTCTCGTGGTAGTATATGTGTCTTAAACTGTATACATAAAGTCAGCATCATCTCTTTTAATGTCATGGAGCTGTGATTGTCTGTTACCTGCCGACACGCGTTTAAACCTGATGGATCATGTACCCACAGGAGGCAGGATGGAACAGGATGGAAAGGGTGGGAGAGGAGGAGGTATCGTGCTTCCCCATCTCTCGCTGACAACTGATTCATAAGCCAGTCATACGCCCTCAGCTCTCTTCATTTTACCGGTCTCATTTGAATATAAATTGTGCCCGTGTGTGAGGCAGAGGGTAGTGGTAGAGTGTGTGTGTGTGTGTGTGTGTGTGTGTGTGACAGAAAAACACTCACTTAAACTCTACAGTATTTTTATAGATGTATTAAGTTAAGACACAAGAATAAACAAAGAAAATTATCAGATTAAGATGAAAATCGTAATATTTTCCATTTCAGTCTAAGTCTTCGGTAATAACATAGTTTTCCCTTAACAAGTAACTCCGTTTTCTTTTTCCTATGCCTCCTACATCTCGATTCCCCCTCTCATGCTGCCTACGACCCTTGCTTCCTTTCATACTTCCCTCCCTCTCTCTTGTTTCTAAAATTTGTATTCCTCCAACTACTAATACACCCCCACCACCACCCACCTCTCCCACCAACCACTCTTCCCCCCTCCCCCACCCGCCCCCTACCACACAGTGTGCCGGGCTGCATCAGTGGTAGTAGAATTTCCTAAGCTGTTAACCACTTGCAATATTCGTTGAGAAAAACTCTTTTTTTTATGGTGGGGGAACATTTTGCTATTTTGTTGTTCATTGACTGAGTATGGCCATAGTAAACTGGGGAAGACAGAGCAGACGGGGAATAAGATTGTTTTAAATAACATAAAAAACAGATTAAATTCTACCATATATGAATTAGTTTCCAGTATTTTTTATCATGAAAGATTGTAAATAACAATTGGATTATTGACAAAGAAAAATATTGAAGTGTTTTAATGGTCTTGTGAAAGTTAAGGGGAATAGGTAATAGGTATGTATGTAGATGAAGATATGTTAATGAGTAGTTTTTGCTAGAGAACCTGAAAGAACATATTGAGAAATTATGTAGTTTAGTGACCTACATATTCAACTGGGTGTTGGCTCTCTTAACGGCGATACTGGTGCCAAAATGTACGCATGATTTTTCCTGTTGTGTCCGTGGAGATATACAAACATACAGACGGATTAAAAACAGGTATTTTATCGTTCCTGTAGGTGGTAAGGTAAAAAAAATAAACACTCGTAAGATGGTTAGCTGCTGAGGGAAAACTAAAAACAAACTTGGGTCAAAATACACTGAAACAAGACTAGTACACTTGTGATGGTCAACCCCGCAGTGTTGTCGCGACACCTCTACCATATAAACTTTATAAGGTATTTATCTATTACAGCTTAACTTCTATGAACAGACAACATTTATTCAGCGTGTGTGAACACGGTAACGTCGATTTTTTTTTCCTTTTTGCGTTCATTATTGTCGAACGCGCGGTAGAAAGGACGGTCGAAAGGACGGATGGATACACAAACGGACGCACAGACGGATGCAAAGACGAATGAACGCACAGACGGATGCAAGGACAAATGAACGCACAGAGATCGCCCACACATGCGGCGAGGAAAAACAATTACATCCGCCATCTCGCGCTCAAGTACATTCCTGCCAAGTTTCATCAGAATTGAATTTAAAGCGGAAGTCTTGTAGAGCTAACAAGACTTACGACTTCACACTGGCAAGCAAGCAGGCAGGGCTAGGCGGGGCAGGCAAACGGACAGAGAGACAGACAGACAGGCACGGAAGATTGGCAGAAATGACAGACATCAAGATGACGCTGAGCTCATTCTTGTCACAGACAGACAGACAGACAGAGTCATTTCACCATCTCTCAACGGATTAACCACTACTGTATGTCTGTGTCCATGTGTCTATGTGTCAGGGTTACTATATGTTAATTTAGTTCTTTCTGTGTCCGTGTGCCATTGTGTCCATTTGTGAGTAAGTCCGTTTTCAGCCTAAATGACACTGTGTGTCTGTTTCAATACGTCAGTTAGTCCGTGTGTCACTGTCATTATTTCGTGTGGCAGATGTGTCATGTTTGTGATCTCTCTCTCTCTCTCTCTCTCTCTCTCTCTCTCTCTCTCTCTTTTACTTACACACACACACACACACACACTATGTAACTAACCGTATATAACGGTGAAAGAAGAAATATGTTTCCACCTGTAAAATATCCAAAGTGAATACCGATAAAGTAAACTATATGTAATTAATTAATCTCGTACTGATATTTAACACAAGACCAACAATGAATCATTACCTAAACTCTGACTCGTATCTTCTACAGTTTCATAGTAATTGGCATCATAACATAACTGTGAGGAACCCGGAGACATCACCTTACAGTACTTCATGGTAGAGAAATTCTATATTGACTTTCTCGATACGTTGATAATAATACATTGAACCATTAAAAAATATTCTTTATGCATTATGAGGGAATTGTTTGATTAGAATTTGTTAATAACAGATTGTAAATTAGTTTCAAATATATTATACGAGTAAGAAACATCGGACACCTAGTACAAACGGGACTCATATGTACCTCACTTCTCAACATAAATTGAGATAATTTGCCTCACTACCGAAGAGAAGCGAGATAATTTGCCTCATTCCCTCACAGTAAGACGAGATAATTTGCCTCATTCCCTCACAGTAAGACGAGATAAAGTTCCTCACTCTTAGGAAACAAGATATAAATCACTTCACTTCCTCACAAACACAACACAATATGGTCACCCCAGAGAGTGACCCCCGTATTGTCTCACTTCTCAGTCATATAGTAGATTCATATAGTTATTTTGGCTGCCCTAGAAAAACCTTCAGGGTGAATGAAAATGTCAAATTATCTGTACATCTCCAAGGATTTGCCAGAATGTTTGAATTGTGTAATGTTTTTGCAAAAATTATCCAAAGTTGAATATTTACATTATGTGGAATCCCCAAAGTCGAGCCTGTTTACATATTAACGCGTTTGTTCTGTTACACACACACACACACACACACACACACACACATGCGTAAAGACAAATTGACAAAAATATAATTGAGGATGAAAAAACAAATTCCTTAAAACTTTGTGGTAAGATTGTGTTGTAGTGAAACAATGACGTACGTACGTGTGTGTGTGTGTGTGTGTGTGTGTGTGTGTGTGTGTGTGTGTGTCTAATTAAAGAAAGAGAGTCTCGTTTCACCCATCCAAACATTTTTATCAACACCAAGATGAGAGGCCCAAGTTCAAAGAGAGTTATTCTCTCCTCTTCATCTTGTCTCCCTCTTTCGATTCTCCTCATCCTCTCTCTCCATCCTTCCCTTTTCCTCACCCTCTGTACCTCACTCCTTCTCAACTCCCCTTACCTCTCCTCCTTCCCTTATCTCATAATTAATCGTATTCTACTTGTTTTCTTCTTACAAAGCACTTCTCTTATAATAATAATAGAAAACAAAATAATAAAAAATAATATTAATAATGATAATAACACTACTACTACGACTACTACTACTACTACTACTATTTTTTTTTAAGTGGCCTCCAGCCTCCCCCAATAGCCACACCTTCGCCACCATTTAATTACCTTAATATTAAATATCCTAATACATATGTAGCTATCCTATCTGTGTTAAATTAGTTGAGCCGCAGATCTATGCGGCATTCAGTGACAGTAGCCTCATAGTCGATATCTGCAGCAATTGTCGGAATTGGGGCAGAAGCTCTCGTTCCCCTGAGGCAGAGCAAAGCCGACCGAAGGAGAGAGAAAGACAGTCGACATCTCATCCAGGCTGTAACATAACTTCTGGGCTGCTGCTTCTGTTCGGAGATCACCTCCACGAGTCTGGCGTAGCAACATCTTGCACTTAGTCCCATCCCACCAGAGGCTGTGAACACTAGAGGAGTGAAGCTGCCTTGATCAACGTTTTGGATTCTCTCCCCATATGCCCTTATCTTGTCGTTCTCGTTCCTCCTATGTGCAGCATCGAGAGCTAGGTTACGGTGACATGCGGCCATGGGATAAAAAATCCTGATGTCGAAGAAAGCTCGTTGTCCCCGCGTCCAGAATCCTCGAGCACTGACGTCAACACGGGCTTCGTTAGATGTGTTTGAAGTCCTGTGTTGGAAGATCTCACCATCCAACGGAAGGAGGATCGGTTCTACCATGACATCCCGGCAGATTTCCTTCAACATATTTCCTGTAAGGTCCCTTAGTTCGTCATGCCTCATGCATATGATGCCCCCTTTCTTGCACACCATGGCGTGATCGCCGTCATAGGAAGAGCCACACACGCATTGGGAGGGCAAACCTACTGGCCGACCGTACCTTAGAGCAATGGCATCTGTAAATTCTTGTTTGTTAAGACTGAAACCATTTGCCCTTATCGGTAACATAGTTAACCAGTTCGAGGCTCCCACCTCCTGCGCTATAGCTACTTTTTTTTTCAAATTTTCTGGAACCTGCAGCAACAGTTGCTGCAACTTATCATTTTGGCAGTACTGTCGATCTGTCGTAATGGACCTACGAATCTCGTTTACTTCACTGGTATCGACCTCCCCTGATGCGTTCTGGGCTATTATGTGGTCCGTGAGGGCTGCCGTGAGCTTAAGTGAATTTTGATGTTCGGTGGCTGCAATCTCCTCTGGATTGGTTAGTCCCATCCCTCCCAGTCTTGATGGAAGTGCAAGAAGTGCTCTTTCTGCTGGGGTTAAGTGAGTGTGTTTCACTAATTTGGGAATGAACTTGACACTGATAGCTTCTTCCAGAGGGTGGAGGAGGGGTCCCATATCTGGGATAGTACGCATCAGGTAGTTCCAACGATGCTTGACTCCATGGGTGAATGCAGTAAAAGCCGCATGTGGCTCTGTGTTAGCAATCTCAGACAGAGCTTGGATTTCACTAACCCACTCATTCATCTTTCCCGCTACATACTCGGTCTTGAAGCCCGTAGTGCCAATAACTGCGCTTAGATGTCTTTGGCCGTCCTTAGTTCTTTGCAGCGGACATGGAACATTTACACATGAAAGAGGAACACACAGGTACACAAACAAAGGTAGCTGAAGCAGTCATCAATTTTACCTTTGTTTATGTTGAATGTGGCAGAGTTTGAGGCCTAATTTAATCTTAATTGTAGAAATATTGGGACGTTGTATAAGCTAAGAGAATGAATGGTGTTTATTGATATCTATTCATACATATACGTTCATAATATACTATACAGGTATACATTCAATACAGACAGTCGTGCACATAATTACATACTCATGCTGCTCACACACACACACACACACACACACACACGAAATATCACAGTGACTCACAATACAAAAGTAAAATTATTATCCCAAAATGGTGTCCAACTACAAATGTAAGGGTACCCCTCGCAACCACTCAAGGAGTTACAAATCAACTGGCTCCCCTCCCATGTCACACGGCCCCAACAAACATGTAAGAAGGCACCGGCTGACTCTCTCCCAATATACACAATAACCTACACCGCAGAAGAAGTCCAGACCTGACCTCACATTAGCCAGGTCAAATGTAACCCTCGAGCCCAAGTCAAGGGGCCACAAATCAACCAGGGCCTCTCATGTCACACGGCCCCATCTGAAGATTTCTCCAGAATATACAACTTATAGTGTCTGAAAAAGTCCAGACCTGACCCTACATTAGCGAGGGCAAATGTAAGGAGACCCTTCGCCGCCCCCCCGATCAGCTCAACCTGACGGCTGGTCTTCCAATATATAGGACGTCCTAGCCCTCCCTCACGAGAGTGTGTCTTGTAACCAAGAAGGGCCAGCTACCACGTCCCCAGTCCCGCTCGAGAGAAGCCCGCCACTAAGTGTAACGAAGTCTCAGCTGGGTCGATCGACAGAGTGCTGTCAACTCAACGTGTAACAGTAAGTGCTGGCTGTGTAGACGGTAGAAGTGCGGTGATCCCGAACCTCCCCAACGATCGACTTAGTGAAGTGCCCATTCTAATTGTGAGGTTAGGTTATACGAGAATACCATAGTCTATCATAAATTGTGTACGAACCCCCCCATTAATCCCCCCTATTGAACTAGTAAAATAAAGCTGTAACACGCATTGGTGTTTTATATACTATACTTGTACTGTGCCTGTGTTAATATACAGTGTTGACATCACATCCTCGAGACACGCTACCATTTCCTCTCACTATAATACTCTACTACTATAAACTCCTAGCTTACCTCTTCATGTGAGATTTTGTCTCATTACATATAAATATATATATATATATATATATATATATATATATATATATATATATATATATATATATATATATATATATATATATATATATATATATATATATATATATATATATATATATAAATATATATATAAATATATAAATATATATATATATGTAATATTCAGAAATTTCAAATGCCCCGCCATTTGGGATACTGAGCGTTCAAGGTCGTCTGAGGGAAGAGAGCGCTCCCCGCACATAGTGGGAGGTTGTGGAACTAGGCCTATATGATATTAAATGTAATTTGCCAAATTAATAATGATGCGATTCATGAAGTTAAGGGACTATTATTGAATTTGAAATTATTATAGATCGTTTATCAGTCTGAATAATGTTACGGGTGTCCCAAGGAGTTATTAGTTAGGCGGAAAATATGTCACGTAGACCTAAGCTAGTGCCTTGGAGAGACGCGACGCGGGCTCTCTCTCAGTCACGGGGAGCATTCAGACAAACAAGACGTCCCTGCGCGTCCGTCACAGAAATAGTCACGTGGCCTAGTCACCTGTGTTGCACTATTGCAGTATAACAAGTAAGTCTCATTCGATCTCAGACAGGGTTAGATAGGGCAGTGGTAAAGTTAACAAGAGCTAACAGTGAGTTCATTTCAGGGTTTCCGTCAGAACCCACTTGACCGGAGTTTGAATGCGAGAGTGATGACTGCGAGAGATTGACTGCCGTTGATGATTGAGGGTGGCGATTGTCGCCATTGGACCGATCAGTGTAGGCCTGTCACTGTTTAGCGGGGTATCAAAGGATCTCTTGAGGGAATCTAGCCGTCTAGTGCCCAGCTGACGACGGGACGATCGTGGGGGTCATCAGCTCCCTCTACCTCGGCTCACAACACCACATGTCTCGAGCAACTTAGTGAAACCCTCTTGCTAACGGGAAGCTAAAGCTTCTCTCAACTGTACAAGGTCTGATTTGCTCACTCCCTTCCGTTTCATGGATGTACTGGGGGTAAAGTGAAGCCAGCTGAGTGATACAGGGTCGCACACTGAGGCCATGAGTCTAGGAGATACCTAGAGGAACATTCTATCTCCCTTATTACGGGTGTATGTTGAGTTGGGTGGAGCATGGTTCACGAGTATTGGTGGACCCAGTAACAAATCAATAATAGTGACTATATTTGTGTGTAGTTAATACCATTTTTCAGTTACTGATGTTATCTTGACGTGTGTGGTTTAATATTTCTTAAATAATTTTGATAGTATTGTTTTTTGAATGTTTGTGTCACTAAGTGGAACCAGAGTGATACTGTGATTTGATTCTTTTAATGCATCTAATTTTTCTTCATAATCCCGACCTCATGGAATAACCTTTGTTCCCCAGAGTAGTGTTTAAGTTAGGTTAGGAATTGTGCATCTGTTGGGGTAAAATAATTATATTGAGTGCCCTTAAGGCCTATTCATTGTAGAGTATTTAATTTCTTATTTTTTGATACCATTTTCTCAGTGCTGGATATTATTTTGTTGAAAGCCCTTAAGGCCCGTTTCATGTGTGCAAGCAACATTTCTTAATACAGTACTTCAAATTTATTGTTGCCTGAGTTTCTAATAATTTCTATATCATGTATATCTTTTATTCCCCAGAGTAGTGTTTTAAGTTCAAGTTAAGAGGTGCGCATATTGGTGTACCATTATTTGATTGTGTTTGTAGTGTTGGAGGGAATATAAATGTCTAAATGTTACAGTGTGTCTCATTCATCCCAGTCACAGACGCTATCCTTCCACGGGTCACGGACAATTCATTTTGTTTAGTAGATTTAAGTGTTCTTGTGCGGGTTCGGGATTTTTCTCAAAGGGGCGCTTCCACTGCCATTACCATCTATTAATCTTTAATAAACCCCAAGTCAAGTGAGAAATTAAAGTCCCGTATATTCCGACCGGTTACATATATATATATATATATATATATATATATATATATATATATATATATATATATATATATATATATATATATATATATATATATATATATATATATATATATATATATATATATATAATATATGTAAATATATATATATATATAATATATGTAAATATATATATATATAATATATATAAATATATATATATATAATATATATAATATATAAAAAAATATATATATATAATATATATAATATATATAAATATATATATATATAATATATATAAATATATATATATAATATATATAAATATATATATATAATATATATAATATATATACATATATATATATATATATATATATATATATATATATATATATATATATATATATATATATATATATATATATATATATATATATTTCATGTAAATCCACAATGCAAACGTTGCCTCTGAAGATGTCTTGAATAAAGACGAAAGCTAAGGTACTCCGTTGTTTCCATTTTCCCATGTGATTTTATCAAGATATAAATATATATATATATATATATATATATATATATAAATAAACAAACAAACAGACACACATTAGAGGCGAGAGGGTCACCTGAGCAGCTTCAATTGCCAAGAAAACTTCGCTAAACTTCTCAGTCATTTAAGAAAGATTTCTGGGAAAATAGGACCACCAACAGCTCTCTTACGGAGGACCCTGAGTGTAGCCTGAGACTGAGACAATAACTGACGTGCATGATGACCAAAATATTAAAAGGAATGCCAGAAATTGTTGACACACAAACACTCACGCCTGGACGTTCATTTCAGCACCTCCCCCTCCTCTCTATCTCCTTCCCCTTCCCCTCCCCCTCCTCTCTATCTCCTACCCCTCCTCTCCATGTCCTCGCCCCTCCCACTCTCCCTCCTTCTTTTCATCCCCCCCTCCCCCCCAGGGTCTGTATGTGAGTGGTGGACGTCTCTCTTAAGATAAATTTGTTCTTGTTTAATGAAACCGGATTGTTTGCTTATCCCTCGTTACTTTCTCTCTCGCTCCCATCTTTTGTTAGTGTGTTGGGATTTTCTTTATTCTTTTTTTTGTCTTCATAGCTATATTTGCTGTTTATTTATATATTTTTTGTTTGTTTTTTATTTCATCTTAATATCTACATTTCTCTTCATATTTGTTCCCTCTGTCATATTTCTCTTTGTGTAAATATACTGTTTGGTGACCATTATCGTGTAAAGGTAATAAGATGGTTGTTACAGCCAACAGCTGGGGAGAATCACCACACACTCCCACATTACTGGACTTCCCCGACCATTAGTGTGTCACACTGGATGGATGAACTGTAATTTGTGTCTTTAATACGATCAGAGGCAACAAATATTTTTTTATGGTCACGCTGCTGATATCGAGTGTCGCCTATAACCATATCACAATGTGTGTGTGTGTGTGTTTTAACTTAGCTCAAGTAGAAAATGGAGTGATGTACAGGATGGAATAACTCACATTCATTCACTGTTTATAGCCTCTGGAACTGCTTTAATTTCAGAGTTAAAAGGTCAAGGTCACACCATTATAAAAACAGGTCACCCTCCCTTCGGCGTGAGTTTACACAAGCTGGTCGGTCATTCACCACAGCTCGCACAAAGTTCACATCGCTCACCTGCATAGTATCGCAACTCACCTGGTAACTTTATGGGATTTTGAGCTAAAGGAACATTAAAACCGTAGAGTCACAGATATACTAACTGGATTATGAGTGGGAAATGACACACCTGGACCGTAACTTTAGTGGGAAATGACACACCTGGACCGTAACTTTAGTGGGAAATGACACACCTGGGCCGTAACTTTAGTGGTAAATGACACACCTGGACCGTAACTTTAGTGGGAAATGACACACCTGGACCGTAACTTTAGTGGGAAATGACACACCTGGACCGTAACTTTAGTGGTAAATGACACACCTGGACCCTTTAGTGGTAAATGACACACCCGTAACTTTAGTGGTAAATGACACACCTGGACCGTAACTTTAGTGGTGTAACTTTATGTGGAGTGGGAAATGACACACCTGGACCGTAACTTGGTAAATGTGGTAAGTAAATGACACACCTGGACCGTAACTTTAGTGGTAAATGACACACCTGGCCGTAACTTTAGTGGTAAATGACACACCTGGACCGCTGTAACTTTAGTGGTGGAAAATGACACACCTGGGACCGTAACTTTAGTGGTAAATGACACACCTGGACCGTAACTTTAGTGGTAAATGACACACCTGGACCGTAACTTTAGTGGTAAATGACACACCTGGGCCGTAACTTTAGTGGTAAATGACACACCTGGACCGTAACTTTAGTGGTAAATGACACACCTGGGCTGTAACTTTAGTGGTAAATGACACACCTGGACGTAACTTTAGTGGGAAATGACACACCTGGGCCGTAACTCTAGTCATAACTCGGCGTGAAAGATTCCTGTTATACTTACCCACACGTTAATGATTATAATAAACAACTCGTAAACTTTTGATGACATAAACGATCATCTCACAAAGTTTAAAGCGTTCATTTAGCAGCCAATAGCACGACGTGTTATCTGTAGCACCCACCCACCCTCTCAGGTCACCAGGATAATATAACTAACAGGGGTTCCTAGTCTTATTATGTATAGTCCCCTCCACTAGTGCATTTACAGGGGCTCATCAGGTTTTTTGCAGTGTGGCAGCACTGTGTTTGTTTACATTGAACAGAAGGTAACTCGCAATGGTAAACACACTATGGAATAAATTTAAGGCAATATTAAAACAAAAGTCTCAAAGATAGTGATTTGTGGATGTAAAGGCCTGACTTTGGGGATAGAAATCCCTTACCAGACTAATCAGGATCTTAATAAAGGAAAGTCAAGGACCATGGTTTTCTGAGGAATAACAAACAACTGTTTGAGATTGACATCTCTTTACTATAAAAATATAACACAAAACTCTGACACCACTCAACAAACATCAAATAACAATTACGGGAGTCAAACAATTAAGTCAAGTCAACAGTTAATGGAGTCAAACAATTAATGGAAGCAAACAATAAAAGGGAGCAAACAATTAATGGGAGTCAGCAATTAATAGAATCAAACAATTAATGGGAGTCAACAACTGATAGAATCAAACAATGAACAGATATTTCCTACGGCAGTGGCCCTGGGGGAAGGTTCTGGAACACTGTGATCCACACTCGGGGAAGGGAAGCATCCATTCAACTCCACACTCGAGCGACGTCTTGAAATGGCAGGAGAACACCGGGGCACAGACGGAATGAGATGAACTGACGGTCGTGGTATGCGGTAGTGGTAGATGACCAGAGAATTGACAGTCGATAGGTGAAGGTCTGGGAACACAGCCCACGAGTCCAGGACCTATGATGAGATCACAGCCAGAATTTGATGAACAGCGGGGTAGCTAGATAGTGACTGTATGGCGGCTGGGGTGAATCTGCCGGTGACCCAGATAGACGCTGCCGTTCTCACCTCTGTCCTACCGCTCCAAGTGTCGTCGGCACCAGCAAACGAGGGAGTTAGCAGCGGTAACCAGCAGGAAGATCGTTTCCGCCCTTACAGTGGAATGGTTATATGAAGAGCCCCTGTCAATGCACTAGTGAAGGGGATTGTACATTACGTGGAGCAGTTAGAGACAGCTCACTATGTCTGTTGTTCATCTTCACAAATTTATAGGAGGTAAAATTACAGTTACGTAAAAAATAAAAGCAACTAATTTTCTATTACATTTTTATATCAACGTGAACTGAAGATAACTTTTACCATTATGTGAGGATATTTTTTTGTCAAAATGGAAAATTAGTAAAACAAAACCGTTACGTTGGGAATAATGTGGAGTTGATGGAGAAGGATAAAGGAAGAATGTGGATTGATGGAAGAACCTGATGATGGACCGATAACTTAAAAGTGGAGAATAAACGTAAAAGCAAAAACAAAATGAATAAATGTCAAAGAAATAAGAGGACATGATATAATACTCTTATTCCGGTTTCTCTCTCTCTCTCTCTCTTTCTGACTACAACAGTTCATGATCATTAAACTAGGACCTTGGCTCAGTATGCTTAACATTCACCGCCAGTTCGTGTCCTTAATCAGTCTCGACAACAGTTTATACAGGTTGACAATCCTTTATCCGAAATCCTTGGGACCAGAGGCATTTCGGTTTTCGGAATTTTTCGGTTTTCAGAATGGTTAGGTTTTTTTTTTTTTATGTGTATTAGCCCACCCGAGCATAGATCACTGACCCACATTGGGGCCTGGGGGTCTAAAATATAATAAAAATTATAATAATAATAATAATTCATAGGTCTAGGTCGTGTTTCTCACTTTTGATCTTTTTTTCATTCTTGTATTTCTTTACTGTATTATTATTTTATTATTACAGTATTATTGTTATTATTATTATTATTATTAATTTTATTATTATATTTTATTATTATTATTATTAATTTTATTATTATATTTTATTATTATTATTATTATTGTAATCATTATTATTTTATTTTGGTGTATAATTATTAAAAATTTTATTTACTATGAATAATTATTATTACTGTTACATTTTTGCCCCCCAGGCCCCGATGTGGGTCAGTGATCTGTGCCTGGCTGGGCTAATAATCCCTGTAAAAAAAAAAAATAAATAAATAAATAAAATGCTCCACAAAAAACTTTCGGTTTTTAGAGCTTTTCGGTTTTCGGAATTTCGGATAAAGGGTTGTCAACCTGTACTCCATAGTCTAACTTACCGGGCCAGAGCTCCTGTTAACTCTGACTATTGCAGTGGTTTTGTGGTTGTGTTGCTGATGTGGTGGTTGTTTGGTGTTGTTTTTGGTGTGTTATTGGTGTTGTGGTTGTGTTGTGGTTATATAGTGTTATTGTGTTGTTGATGTGGTAGGTTTTGTGATTGTATAGTGTTGTTTGTGTTGTTTAGTGTTGTTTGTGTTGTTATGGTTGTCTTGTGGTTGTAGAGGTTATATACCGGGAAGGAATCTTACTATTGTGATATATATATACAGTGAATTATATGATGAGAGACAAGGGATAGTGTTAAGCCTGATGTGTTAATATTTTGTTGATGTTAAGTACTAGAGCAGTGGTTCTCAACCTTGTTTGCCCCATGCACCCCTTTCACCATATGTCAGAATGTCATTCCCCCCTCCTTTCCAAGATTGTCTGCCTCAAAAAGTGCATTCCAAATAATATGCATATAATACTGAAAATCCTTTTTTTTTTCCATATTAGTACATATACATTTACAATTTTACATGGATTATTTTTATAGTGGAGTTTTACAAATTAAATGCCAATTGAAAATGTTGATGGATTTATAAAACTTGAATAAAAGTAAAATAGTTTTTTTTTATTTATAATGAATTACTTAACAGACCAAACTGAAGCATAATGCAATAAACAAAAAGTTCAATAGAATACCAGGATATTGTAAATTTATAATTAATTTTATTCAGATGAAGATTACAGTCAATGAGAAACCTGTGATTGTTTTTTTTTTCGCCAATTCTGGGATAGGCGGAGGAGTGCTTGAAAGGGCACAACGCAGGTCATTTTCTACCTCTAATCTACTACGTTGCTTCGTTTTAATTTGCAACAGAGTTTAAAAGCCTGACTCACAAAGATATGTCGACACAAACGGAAGCAATGCACGGATAGCTCTTTCTGCCACTTTTGGGTAGGAATCGCACATCAAGGGCCAAAATTCTGTGAGTGATTTCTCATCGAACATATCTCTTGCTCCCGAATCAGTTTTCCCCCCCTGAAAACCTGAATTCCCCCCTGGTTGAGAACCCCTGTACTAGAGTCTTATAAGTGTTATGATTATGTGAAGCTTGTAGGTGTTATAGTTATAAAAGTCTAATACACAGTTGAAATTACTATAAGACTCGCTATAGTGTCATCAACAACTAATATCAACTCAATATAAATTTGCTGCACATTCCTCCATAAACTTTACAAGATGGTGATAACTTGACAGTACAGGAAGATTATTCGCTCACAAAATATTTAAAATCATTGGTAACTTCCTTGTAATGGAGTTAGAAATATTGTTGAATATTTTATGAGAGAGAGAGAGAGTCATACCACCACTGCACCACAACAGATATGAATAACCTCCATGGGTTATGGACATGGTGCAGATAACAATAACTTACACACACACACACACACACACACACACAAGGGTAACAACAAGCCCTGTGCGTGTCCTTTCACATATAATCGAAGACGCAATATATCCCCGAACACCATAAAGCTCCTGGTTAAAGAATCGTATCATGTCTGCTATCGAATTTTTCCTGGCTCTTAAGGGTGCCAGTGTCCCTGCCAGATTCCGAAGGTATCCGTCCATTTGCGGGAGAGATATTGTGGCAGGGAGAGTAACACTCACGAACAAGGGGATTCGCTCACTGCTGTTATATTCCACCAACTCCCTCACGGATATTACGTTAGGTGACATGAAGAATATATTAACATCTGTATTACATGTATTTTAGCACATATCTTCCGTATAATAACATATAAAACAAAGGCAGTGGAGAGTAATTGTACTAGAAAAGGATCTTATATTGCCCCCCAGAGAAACTGTTTTCCTCATATTTCTATCGAGAAGTTATGAATGATTTTTGCTCTAGAGAAAAACATCACGTACTAATTATATTTTTGAACCAGTCCCCAGCTGCACGACTCAAGTACTGACTCCACTCTGACATGATAACCACGTCTAGGAGAGAGAGAGAGACGTGTGTGTGTGTGTGGTAAGCGCCAGGGGTGTTACTTGTGAATTGTTTGTTACCAATGCAACCCAGAACACTCATACTCTCTCCTGTTTTCCTCACTTCCTCTCACTTCTCCTCCACCAGTCAGTTATAGTCTCACACAGTTAAGTTGTGGGGTCAATATGTCCTCCTCGTTGGCTCCTTATCCCTCACCCTGTGGTCTGTCAGCAGCTACTCTTGTCTGTGTGTCAACTATCATGATACAGTATGTTACTCCATCATGACTGAGTTAACTGGTGTATAATATTTCCAATAAATACAACAAGGTAATACATGTTTCACCTACAATACTTTTTAGATAAGAATGATATTACTTTCTTCCATTATCACAGTCATTAAGCTAATAACTCACACTATCTCAAACTGCATAGTATTAGTTAACACAGAGGTGAAGTAAATCACTTCCTGATGTCACCAAAATCTGTATATTTATATAAAACCAAAACAAGTTGCTGTATAATAATAGAAAGTAAAAGTAAAAGGAGAAGTAGAAAAATTATATAAAGCAGCCGATGGTTGGGCAGATGTGTCACAACTTTAGGAAGAACACACACGGGTAAAAAGTTTGTAGGAGAACGTCTTAAGTCTTGGGAGTCATCATGGTGGTGGACACTTAAGTGACTCTTAGGACAAACTTGTCTCTCACAGGAAGCCTCGCTCATGACCTGAGACTCTCACGGCCAACATCCACCAGCCTCATCCACCACTACACCTTCCTCATCCACCACTACACCTTCCTCACCCAGCACTACACCTTCCTCACCCACCTCTACACCTTCCTCACGCAGCACTACACCTTCCTCACGCAGCACCTTCCTCAGCAGCTACACCTTCCTCATTCACCCCTACACCATCCTCACGCAGCACTACACCTTCCTCACCCAGCGCTACACCTTCCTCACCCAGCGCTACACCTTCCTCATCCACCACTACACATTCCTCATCCACCACTACACCTTCCTCACCCAGCACTACACATTCCTCATCCACCCCTACACCTTCCTCATCCACCCCTACACCTTCCTCACCCACCACTACACCTTCCTCATCCACCCCTCCACCTTCCTCACCCAGCGCTACACCTTCCTCATCCACCCCTACACCTTCCTCACGCAGCACTACACCTTCCTCACCCACCTCTACACCTTCCTCACGCAGCACTACACCTTCCTCACGCAGCACTACACCTTCCTCACGCAGCACTACACCTTCCTCATTCACCCCTACACCTTCCTCACGCAGCACTACACCTTCCTCACCCAGCGCTACACCTTCCTCATCCACCACTACACATTCCTCATCCACCACTACACCTTCCTCACCCAGC
>NW_024734314.1:0-11967 GCF_018991925.1 Homarus americanus | reverse complement strand
TGGTAAAACGTTGCTCTGATCACCTAAGCAGCACGGGTGGTCCCCATTAGAGGTTCACGGCGCCATAAGCTCGTTGAACAGGCTTTGTGTGAAATATAACAGAGTCTAGGACTGCTTTTAGTGTCCAAGTGGTCCACAGGTAGCGTTCCCTGGTCACAATTATAAGATTGTAGGTTCAAATTCTGGTGGGGTGAGGTGTTGATTATATGTAGAAGTCCGCATACTTTATTGGGCTAATGAAATATATATGGATCCTCGTGTTTCCAAGCTGGATTTGGGAAAACGTTGCACTGATCACGTAAGCGGCACAGGTGGTCCCCATTAGAGGTTCACGGCGCCATAAGCTCGTTGAAGAGGCTTTGTGTGAAATATAGGAGAGTCTAGGACTGCTTTTAGTGTCCTGGTGGCCCAGAGGTAGCGTTCCCCGGTCACTATTATAAGATCATTGGTTTGAATCCTGGTGGGGTGAGGTGTTGATTATATGTAGAAGTCCGCGTGCTTTATTGGTCTAATGAAATATATATGGATCCTCGTGTTTCCAAGCCGGATTTGGTAAAACGTTGCCCTGATCACCTAAGCGGCACGGGTGGTCCCCTATAGTGGTTCACGGTGCCATAAGCTCGTTGAACAGGCTTTGTGTGAAATATAACAGAGTCTAGGACTGCTTATGGTGTCCTGGTGGCCCATAGGTAGCGTTCCTCGGTCACAGTTATATGATCGTGGGTTCGAATCCTAGTGGGGTGAGGTGTTGATTATATGTAGAAATCCGCGTGCTTTATTGGGCTAATGAAATATAGATGGATCCTCGTGTTTCGAAGCCGGATTTGGTAAAACGTTGCTCTGATCGCCTAAGTTGCACGGATGGTCCCCATTAGAGGTTCACGGCGCCATAAGCCCGTTGAACAGGCTTTGTGTGAAATATAGCAGAGTTTAGGACTGCTTTTATGTTCCTGGTGGCCCAGAGGTAGCGTTCCCCGGTCACAATTATAAGATGGTGGGTTCAAATCCTGGTGGGGTGAGGTGTTGATTATATGAAGAAGTCCGCGTGCTTTATTGGGCTAATGAAATATATATGGATCCTCGTGTTTCCAAGCCGGATTTGGTAAAACGTTGCTCTGATCACCTAAGCGGCACGGGTGGTCCCCATTTCAGATTCACCGTGCCATAAGCTCATTGAACAGGCTTTGTGTGAAATATAGCAGAGTTTAGGACTGATTTTATGTTCCTGGTGGCCCAGAGGTAGCGTTCCCCGGTCACAATTATAAGATGGTTGGTTCAAATCCTGGTGGGGTGAGGTGTTGATTATATGTAGAAGTCCGCTTGCTTTATTGGGCTAATGAAATATATATGGATCCTCGTGTTTCCAAGCCGGATTTGGTAAAACGTTGCTCTGATCACCTAAGCGGCACGGGTGGTCCCCTATAGTGGTTGACGGTGCCATAAGCTCGTTGAACAGGCTTTGTGTGAAATATAACAGAGTCTAGGACTGCTTATAGTGTCACCAATTGGCTCAGAGAGTAGCGTTCCCGGTCCTGCAATTATAAAGATCGTGGGTTGAATCGGTGGGGTAGTGTTGATTATATGAAAGAGTCGTGCTTTATTGGGCTAATGAAATATATATGGATCCTCGTGTTTCGAGGCCGGATTTGGTAAAACGTTGCTCTGATCACCTAAGCGGCCCGGGTGGTCCCCATAAGAGGTTCACGGCGCCATAAGCTCGTTGAACAGGCTTTGTGTGAAATATAACAGAGTCTAGGATTGCTTTTAGTGTCCTCGTGGCCCAGAGGTAGCGTTCCCCGGTCACAATTATGAGATCGTGGGTTCAAATCCTGGTGGGGTGAGGTGTTGATTATATGTAGAAGTCCACGTGCTTTATTGGTCTAATGAAATATATTTGGATCCTCGTGTTTCGAAACCCCATTTGGTAAAACGTTGTTATGATCACCTAAGCGGCACGGGTGGTCCCCATTAGAGGTTCACGGCGCCATTAGCTCGTTAAACAGGCTTTTTGTGAAATATAGCAGAGTCTAGGACTGCTTTTATTGTCCTGGTGGCCCAGAGGTAGCGTTCCCCGGTCACAATTATAAGATCGTGGGTTCAAATCCTTGTGGGGTGAGGTGTTGATTATATGTAGAAGTCCGCGTGCTTAATTGGGCTAATATATGGATCCTTGTGTTTCCAAGCCGGATTTGGTAAAACGTTGCCTGATCACCTAAGCGGCACGGGTGGTCCCCTATAGTGGTTCACGGTGCCATAAGCTCGTTGAACAGGCTTTGTGTGAAATATAGCAGAGTCTAGGACTGCTTTTAGTATCCTGCTGGCCCAGAGGTAGCGTTCCCCGGTCACTATTATAAGATCGTTGGTTTGAATCCTGGTGGGGTGAGGTGTTGATTATATGTAGACGTCCGCGTGCTTTATTGGTCTAATGAAATATATATGGATCCTCGTGTTTCCAAGCCGGATTTGGTAAAACGTTGCCCTGATCACCTAAGCGGCACGGGTGGTCCCCTATAGTGGTTCACGGTGCCATAAGCTCGTTGAACAGGCTTTGTGTGAAATATAACAGAGTCTAGGACTGCTTATGGTGTCCTGGTGGCCCATAGGTAGCGTTCCTCGGTCACAGTTATATGATCGTGGGTTCGAATCCTGGTGGGGAGAGGTGTTGATTATATGAAGAAGTCCGCGTGCTTTATTGGGCTAATGAAATATATATGGATCCTCGTGTTTCGAGGCCGGATTTGGTAAAACGTTGCTCTGATCACCTAAGCGGCCCGGGTGGTCCCCATAAGAGGTTCACGGCGCCATAAGCTCGTTGAACAGGCTCTGTGTGAAATATAACAGAGTCTAGGACTGCTTTTAGTGTCCTGGTGGTCCAGAGGTAGCGTTCCCCGGTCACAATTATAAGATCGTGGGTTCAAATCCTGGTGGGGTGAGGTGTTGATTATATGTAGAAGTCCACGTGCTTTATTGGTCTAATGAAATATATTTGGATCCTCGTGTTTGGAAACCCCATTTGGTAAAACGTTGTTATGATCATCTAAGCGGCACGGGTGGTCCCCATTAGAGGTTCACGGCGCCATTAGCTCGTTAAACAGGCTTTGTGTGAAATATAGCAGAGTCTAGGACTGCTTTTATTGTCCTGGTGGCCCTGAAGTAGCATTCCCCGGTCACAATTATAAGATCGTGGGTTCAAATCCTGGTGGGGTGAGGTGTTGATTATATGTAGAAGTCCGCGTGCTTTATTGGGCTAATATATGGATCCTCGTGTTTCCAAGTTGGATTTTGTAAAACATTGCCCTGATCACCTAAGCAGCACGGGTGGTCCCCTATAGTGGTTCACGGTGCCATAAGCTCGTTGAACAGGCTTTGTGTGAAATATAGCAGAGACTAGGACTGCTTTTAGTGTCCTGGTGGCCCAGAGGTAGCGTTCGCGGGTCACTATTATAAGATCGTTGGTTTGAATCCTGGTGGGGTGAGGTGTTGATTATATGTAGAAGTCCGCGTGCTTTATTGGTCTAATGAAATATATATGGATCCTCGTGTTTCCAAGCCGGATTTGGTAAAACGTTGCCCTGATCACCTAAGCGGCACGGGTGGTCCCCTATAGTGGTTCACGGAGCCATAAGCTCGTTGAAAGGCTTTGTGTGAAATATAACAGAGTCTAGGACTGCTTATGGTGTCCTGGTGGCCCATAGGTAGCGTTCCTCGGTCACAGTTATATGATCGTGGGTTCGAATCCTAATGGGGTGAGGTGTTGATTATATGTAGAAGTCCGCGTGCTTTATTGGGCTAATGAAATATAGATGGATCCTCGTGTTTCGAAGCCGGATTTGGTAAAACGTTGCCTGATCACCTAAGCGGCTTGCGGGTGGTCCCTATAGTGGTTCCGCGGCACCATAAGCTTTCGTTAGAACAGGCTTTGTGTAAAATATAAGCAGAGTCTAGGACTACTTTTAGTGTCCTGTTGATGGCCTTTAGAGATAGCGTTCCCCAGTCTAATTATAAGATCATGTGGTTCAAATCCTGGTGGTGGTGAGGTGTTGATTATATGTAGAAGTTCGCGTGCTTTATTGGAGTAATGAAATATATATGGATCCTTGTGTTTCCAAGCCGGATTTGGTAAAACGTTGCTCTGATCACCTAAGCGGCACGGATGGTCCCCATTAGAGGTTCGCAGCGCCATAAGCTCGTTGAACAGTCTTTTTGTGAAATATAGCAGAAGTCTAGGACTGCTTTTATTGTCCTGGTAGCCCAGAGGTAGCGTTCCCCGGTCACAATTATAAGATTGTGGGTTTAAATCCTGGTGGGGTGAGGTGTTGATTATGTAGAAGTCCGCGTGCTTTATTGGGCTAATGAAATATATATGGATCCTCGTGTTTCGAAGCTGCATTTGGCAAAACGTTGCTCTGATCACCTAAGTGTCACGGGTGGTCTCCATTAGAGGTTCACGGCACCATAAGCTCGTTGAACAGGCTTTGTGTGAAATATAACAGAGTCTAGGACTGCTTTTAGTGTCTTGGTGACTCAGAGGTAGCGTTCCCCGGTCACAATTATAAGATCGTGTGTTCAAATCCTGGTGGGGTAAGGTGTTGATTATATGTAGAAGTCCACGTGCTTTATTGGTCTAATGAAATATATTTGGATCCTTGTGTTTCGAAACCCCATTTGGTAAAACGTTGTTATGATCACCTAAGCGGCACGGTGGTCCCCATTAGAGGTTCCGCGAGCCATTGAAACTTAGATTAAACAGGCTTTACATGTGAAGCCTGGCAGGAGTCTAGGACTGCTTTTATTGTCCTGGTTTGCTTGAAGTGGCGTTACCGATTACAATTATAAGATCCTGGGTTCTGAAATCCTGGTGGGGTGAGAGTGTTGATTATATAGCAGAAATCCGGCGTGCTTTATTGGGCTAATATATGGATCCTCGTGTTTCCAAGCCGGATTTTGTAAAACATTGCCCTGATCACCTAACCGGCACGGGTGGTCCCCTATAGTGGTTCACGGTGCCATAAGCTCGTTGAACAGGCTTAGTGTGAAATATAGCAGAGTCTAGGACTGCTTTTAGTGTCCTGGTGGCCCAGAGGTAGCGTTCCCCGGTCACTATTATAAGATCGTTGGTTTGAATCCTGGTGGGGTGAGATGTTGATTATATGTAGAAGTCCGCGTGCTTTATTGGTCTAATGAAATATATATGGATCCTCGTGTTTCCAAGCCGGATTTCGTAAAACGTTGCCCTGATCACCTAAGCGGCACGGGTGGTCCCCTATAGTGGTTCACGGAGCCATAAGCTCGTTGAAAGGCTTTGTGTGAAATATAACAGAGTCTAGGACTGCTTATGGTGTCCTGGTGGCCCATAGGTAGCGTTCCTCGGTCACAGTTATATGATCGTGGGTTCGAATCCTAATGGGGTGAGGTGTTGATTATATGTAGAAGTCCGCGTGCTTTATTGGGCTAATATATGGATCCTCGTGTTTCCAAGCCGGATTTGGTAAAACGTTGCCCTGATCACCTAAGCGGCACGGGTGGTCCCCTATAGTGGTTCACGGCACCATAAGCTCGTTGAACAGGCTTTGTGTGAAATATAACAGAGTCTAGGACTGCTTTTAGTGTCCTGATGGCCCAGAGGTAGCGTTCCCGGTCACAATTATAAGATCATGGGTTCAAATCCTGGTGGTGGTGAGGTGTTGATTATATGTAGAAGTTCGCGTGCTTTATTGGGCTAATGAAATATATATGGATCCTCGTGCTTCCAAGTCGGATTTGGTAAAACATTGCTCTGATCACCTAAGCGACACGGGTGGTTCCCTAAAGTGGTTCACAGCGCCATAAGCTCGTTGAACAGGTTTTGTGTGAAATATAGCAGAGTCTAGGACTGCTTTTATTGTCCTGGTGGCCCAGAGGTAGCGTTCCCCGGTCACAATTATAAGATCGTGGATTCGAATCCTGGTGAGGTGAGGTGTTGATTATACGAAGAAGTCCGCATGCTTTATTGGTCTAATGAAATATATTTGGATCCTCGTGTTTCGAAACCCCATTTTGTAAAACGTTGTTATGATTACCTAAGCGGCACGGGTGGTCCCCATTAGAGGTTCATGGCGCCATAAGCTCTTTGAACAGGCTTTGTGTGAAATATAGCAGAGTCTAGGACTGCTTTTATTGTCCTGGTGGCCCAGAGATAGCGTTCCCCGGTCACAATTATAAGATCGTGGGTTCAAATCCTGGTGGTGGTGAGGTGTTGATTATATGTAGAAGTCCGCGTGCTTTATTGGGCTAATGAAATATATATGGATCCTCGTGTTTCCAAGCCGGATTTGATAAAACGTTGCTCTGATCACCTAAGCGGCACGGGTGGTCCCCTATAGTGGTTCACGGTGCCATAAGCTCGTTGAACAGGCTTTGTGTGAAATATAACAGAGTCTAGGACTGCTTATAGTGTCCTGGTGACTCAGAGGTAGCGTTCCCCGGTCACAATTATAAGATCGTGGGTTCGAATCCTGGTGGGGTGAGGTGTTGATTATATGAAAAGTCTGTGTTCTTTATTGGGCTAATGAAATATATATGGATCCTCGTGTTTCGAAGCCGCATTTGGTAAAACGTTGCTCAGATCACCCAAGTGGCCCGGGTGGTCCCCATTAGAGGTTCACGGCGCCATAAGCTCGTTGAACAGGCTTTGTGTGAAATATAGAAGAGTCTAGGACTGCTTTTAGTGATCTGGTGGCCCAGAGGCAGCGTTCCCCGGTCACTATTATAAGATCGTTGGTTTGAATCCTGGTGGGGTGAGGTGTTGATTATATGTAGAAGTCCGCGTGCTTTATTGGGCTAATGAAATATATATGGATCCTCGCGTTTCGAAGCTGCATTTGGTTAAACATTGCTCTGATCACCTAAGTGGCACGGGTGGTCTACACTAGAGGTTCACGGCACCATAAGCTCGTTGAACAGGCTCTGTGTGAAATATAACAGAGTCTAGGACTGCTTTTAGTGTCCTGATGGCCCAGAGGTAGCGTTCTCCGGTCACAATTATAAGATCGTGGATTCGAATCCTGGTGAGGTGAGGTGTTGATTATATGAAGAAGTCCGCATGCTTTATTGGGCTAATGAAATATATATGGATCCTTGTGTTTCGAAGCTGCATTTGGTAAAACGTTGCTCTGATCACCTAAGCAACGCAGGTGGTCCCCATTAGAGGTTCAAGCGCCATAAGCTCGTTGAACAGAGCTTTGTGTGAAATATAGCAGAGTCTAGGACTGCTTTTAGTGTCCTGGTGGTCCACAGGTAGCGTTCCCTGGTCACAATTATAAGATTGTAGGTTCAAATTCTGGTGGGGTGAGGTGTTGATTATATGTAGAAGTCCGCATACTTTATTGGGCTAATGAAATATATATGGATCCTCGTGTTTCCAAGCTGGATTTGGGAAAACGTTGCACTGATCACATAAGCGGCACAGGTAGTCCCCATTAGAGGTTCACGGCGCCATAAGCTCGTTGAAGAGGCTTTGTGTGAAATATAGGAGAGTCTAGGACTGCTTTTAGTGTCCTGGTGGCCCAGAGGTAGCGTTCCCCGGTCACTATTATAAGATCGTTGGTTTGAATCCTGGTGGGGTGAGGTGTTGATTATATGTAGAAGTCCGCGTGCTTTATTGGGCTAATGAAATATATATGGATCCTCGTGTTTCCAAGCCGGATTTGGTAAACCTTGCTCTGATCACCTAAGCGGTACGGTGGTCCCCATCAGAGGTTCATGGCGCCATAAGGTCGTTGAACAGGCTTTGTGTGAAATATAGTAGAGTCTAAGACTGCTTATAGTGTCCTGGTGGCCCATAGGTAGCGTTCCTCGGTCACAATTATATGATCGTGGGTTCAACTTGCGGGGGTGAGGTGCTGATTATATGTAGAAATCCGCGGCTTTATTGGGCTAATGAAATAGGATGGATCCTCGTGTCAAGCCGGATTTGGGTAAACGCGTTGCCTGATCGCCGGATGGTCCCCATTAGAGGTTCACGGCGCCATAAAGCCCGCTGAACAGGCTTTGTGTGGTTACAGTTTAGACTGCTTTATGTCTCTGGTGGCCCAGAGGTAGCGCCTCAGTCACAATTATAAGATGGTGGTTCAAATCCTGCAGGTGAGGTGTTGATTATAAGGTTAAACGCAGTGTCATTGGCTAACAGCAGGCGGATCCTCGTGTTTCAAGCTTAGATTTGCAAAGCCTGCTCGACGGGCGCACGTAGTCCCCATTTAGATCTTTACGGTGCCATAAGCCTATTGAACAGGCCATAGCAGAGTTTAGGACTGATTTATGTTCCCAGGCCCAGAGGTAGCGCCTCTCGTCACAATTATAAGATCGTTGGTTCAAATCCTGGTGGGGTGAGGTGTTGATTACATGTAGAAGTCCGCGTGCTTTAATGGTCTAATGAAATATATATGGATCCTCGGGTTTCGAAGCCACATTTGGTAAAACGTTGCTCTGATCACCTAAGCGGCACGGGTGGTCCCCTAAAGTGGTTCAAAGCGCCATAAGCTCGTTGAACAGGCTTTGTGTGAAATTTAGTAGAGTCTAGCACTGCTTTTATTGTCCTAGTGGCCCAGAGGTAGCGTTCCCGGTCACAATTATAAGATCGTGGTTCAATCCCGTGGGGTGAGGTGTTGACGGTACGAAGGGCCTCGCGGTTTTATTGGGCTAATGAAATATATAAGGACCGTGTTTCGAGGCCGGATTTGGTAAAACGTTGCTCTGATCACCTAAGCGGCCCGGGTGGTCCCCATAAGAGGTTCACGGCGCCATAAGCTCGTTGAACAGGCTTTGTGTGAAATATAACAGAGTCTAGGATTGCTTTTAGTGTCCTCGTGGCCCAGAGGTAGCGTTCCCCGGTCACAATTATGAGATCGTGGGTTCAAATCCTGGTGGGGTGAGGTGTTGATTATATGTAGAAGTCCACGTGCTTTATTGGTCTAATGAAATATATTTGGATCCTCGTGTTTCGAAACCCCATTTGGTAAAACGTTGTTATGATCACCTAAGCGGCACGGGTGGTCCCCATTAGAGGTTCACGGCGCCATTAGCTCGTTAAACAGGCTTTTTGTGAAATATAGCAGAGTCTAGGACTGCTTTTATTGTCCTGGTGGCCCAGAGGTAGCGTTCCCCGGTCACAATTATAAGATCGTGGGTTCAAATCCTTGTGGGGTGAGGTGTTGATTATATGTAGAAGTCCGCGTGCTTAATTGGGCTAATATATGGATCCTTGTGTTTCCAAGCCGGATTTGGTAAAACGTTGCCTGATCACCTAAGCGGCACGGGTGGTCCCCTATAGTGGTTCACGGTGCCATAAGCTCGTTGAACAGGCTTTGTGTGAAATATAGCAGAGTCTAGGACTGCTTTTAGTATCCTGCTGGCCCAGAGGTAGCGTTCCCCGGTCACTATTATAAGATCGTTGGTTTGAATCCTGGTGGGGTGAGGTGTTGATTATATGTAGACGTCCGCGTGCTTTATTGGTCTAATGAAATATATATGGATCCTCGTGTTTCCAAGCCGGATTTGGTAAAACGTTGCCCTGATCACCTAAGCGGCACGGGTGGTCCCCTATAGTGGTTCACGGTGCCATAAGCTCGTTGAACAGGCTTTGTGTGAAATATAACAGAGTCTAGGACTGCTTATGGTGTCCTGGTGGCCCATAGGTAGCGTTCCTCGGTCACAGTTATATGATCGTGGGTTCGAATCCTGGTGGGGAGAGGTGTTGATTATATGAAGAAGTCCGCGTGCTTTATTGGGCTAATGAAATATATATGGATCCTCGTGTTTCGAGGCCGGATTTGGTAAAACGTTGCTCTGATCACCTAAGCGGCCCGGGTGGTCCCCATAAGAGGTTCACGGCGCCATAAGCTCGTTGAACAGGCTCTGTGTGAAATATAACAGAGTCTAGGACTGCTTTTAGTGTCCTGGTGGTCCAGAGGTAGCGTTCCCCGGTCACAATTATAAGATCGTGGGTTCAAATCCTGGTGGGGTGGAAATATCATATGTAGAAGTCCACGGGTTTATTGCCCAATGAAATATATCTGATCCCCTAAGCCAAACCCCATTTGTAAAACGTTGTTATGACTATCTAAGCTGCACGGTGGTCTCTATTAGAGGTTCGCCATGCCAGCTATTCTCAGCGCCGTAAAGTTATAGCAGAGTCTAGGGACTGCTTTTATTGTCCTGGAAGGCCTAGAGAAGGCTCTGCCAAGCAATTATAAGATCGTGGGTTCAAATCCTGGTGGGGTGAGGTTGATTAGGCGTAGAAGTCCGCGGCTTGGCCAAGGCTAATATATGGATCCTCGTGTTTCCAAGCCGGATTTTGTAAAACATTGCCCTGATCACCTAACCGGCACGGGTGGTCCCCTATAGTGGTTCACGGTGCCATAAGCTCGTTGAACAGGCTTAGTGTGAAATATAGCAGAGTCTAGGACTGCTTTTAGTGTCCTGGTGGCCCAGAGGTAGCGTTCCCCGGTCACTATTATAAGATCGTTGGTTTGAATCCTGGTGGGGTGAGATGTTGATTATATGTAGAAGTCCGCGTGCTTTATTGGTCTAATGAAATATATATGGATCCTCGTGTTTCCAAGCCGGATTTCGTAAAACGTTGCCCTGATCACCTAAGCGGCACGGGTGGTCCCCTATAGTGGTTCACGGAGCCATAAGCTCGTTGAAAGGCTTTGTGTGAAATATAACAGAGTCTAGGACTGCTTATGGTGTCCTGGTGGCCCATAGGTAGCGTTCCTCGGTCACAGTTATATGATCGTGGGTTCGAATCCTAATGGGGTGAGGTGTTGATTATATGTAGAAGTCCGCGTGCTTTATTGGGCTAATATATGGATCCTCGTGTTTCCAAGCCGGATTTGGTAAAACGTTGCCCTGATCACCTAAGCGGCACGGGTGGTCCCCTATAGTGGTTCACGGCACCATAAGCTCGTTGAACAGGCTTTGTGTGAAATATAACAGAGTCTAGGACTGCTTTTAGTGTCCTGATGGCCCAGAGGTAGCGTCTCAGTCACAATTATAAGATCATGGGTTCAAACTCTGGTGGTGTGAGGTGTTGATTATATGTAGAAGTTCAAGGTGCTTTTATTGGGCCAATATATATGCATCCCTGTCAAGTCGATTTGGTAAAACATTGCTCAATCACCAAGCAACACGGGTGGTCAAAGGTTCAAGCAGCCATAAGCTCGTTGGAACAGGTTTTGTGTGAATATAGCAGAGTCTAGGACTGCTTTTATTGTCCCAGGCCTGGATGGCACTGCAACTATATGATCGTGGGTTCGAATCCTGGTGGGGAGAGGTGTTGATTATATGAAGAAGTCCGCGTGCTTTATTGGGCTAATGAAATATATATGGATCCTCGTGTTTCGAGGCCGGATTTGGTAAAACGTTGCTCTGATCACCTAAGCGGCCCGGGTGGTCCCCATAAGAGGTTCACGGCGCCATACGCTCGTTGAACAGGCTCTGTGTGAAATATAACAGAGTCTAGGACTGCTTTTAGTGTCCTGGTGGTCCAGAGGTAGCGTTCCCCGGTCACAATTATAAGATCGTGGGTTCAAATCCTGGTGGGGTGAGGTGTTGATTATATGTAGAAGTCCACGTGCTTTATTGGTCTAATGAAATATATCTGGATCCTCGTGTTTCGAAACCCCATTTGGTAAAACGTTGTTATGATCATCTAAGCGGCACGGGTGGTCCCCATTAGAGGTTCACGGCGCCATTAGCTCGTTAAACAGGCTTTGTGTGAAATATAGCAGAGTCTAGGACTGCTTTTATTGTCCTGGTTGCCCAGAGGTAGCGTTCCCCGGTCACAATTATAAGATCGTGGGTTCAAATCCTGGTGGGGTGAGGTGTTGATTATATGTAGAAGTCCGCGTGCTTTATTGGGCTAATATATGGATCCTCGTGTTTCCAAGCCGGATTTTGTAAAACATTGCCCTGATCACCTAACCGGCA
>NW_024734313.1:0-22664 GCF_018991925.1 Homarus americanus | reverse complement strand
CACGACGATGATTATAACACCCACGACCATAATTATAACAACTACAACCATGATCATAACCACACCATGATTATAACAACCACGACCATAATTATAACAACCACGACCATGATTATAACAACCACGACCATGATTATAACAACCACGACTATGATCATAACCACGACAATGATTATAACAACCACGACTATGATTATAACAACCACGACGATGATTATAACACGCACGACCATGATTATAACAACAACGACCATGATCATAACCACGACTATGATTATATCAACCACGACTATGATTGTAACATTCACTACCATGATTATAACAACCACGAATATGATTATAACAGCCAGGACCATGATTATAACATTAACGACTATGATTATAACAACCACGACTATGATTATAACAGCCAGGACCATGATTATAACATCCACAACTATGATTATAACAACCACGACCATGATTATAACAACCACGACCATTATTATAACAACCACGACCATGATTATAACAACCACGACGTTGATTATAACACCCACGACCATAATTATAACAACTACAACCATGATCATAACCAGGACCATGATTATAACAACCACGACCATAATTATAACAACCACGACCATGATTATAACAACCACGCCCATGATTATAACAACCACGACCATGATTATAACAACCACAACTATGATTATAACAACCACGACCATGATTATAACAACCACGACTATGATTATAACAACCACGACGATGATTATAACACGCACGACCATGATTATAACAAAAACGACCATGATCAAAACCACGACAATGATTATTACAACCACGCGCATGATTATAACAACCACGACCATGATTATAACAACCACGACAATGATTGTAACAACCAAAAGCATGATTATAACAACCACGACCATGATTATAACAGCCAGGACCATGATTATAACATCCACGAATATGATTATAACAACCACGACCATGATTATAACAACCACGACTATGATCATAACCACTACTATAATTATAACAACCACGACTACGATTACAACAACCACGACGAAGATTATAACACCCACGACCATAATTATAACAACTACACCCATGATCATAACCACGACTATGATTATAACAACCACGACCATAATTATAACAACCACGACCATCATTATAATAACCACGCCCATGATTATAACAACCACAACCATGATTATAACAACCACGACCATGATTCTAGCAACCACGACCATGATTATAACAACCACGACTATGATCATAACCACGACCATGATTATAACAACCACGACCATGATTATAACAACCACGACCATGATTATAACAACCACGACTATGATCATAAACGACAATAATTATAACAACCACTACTATGATTATAACAACCACGACGATGATTATAACATCCAGGACCATGATTATAACATCCACGAATATGATTATAACAACCACGACAATGATTATAACATCCACGACTATGATTATAACAACCACGACCATGATTATAACAACCACGACTATGATCATAACCAGGACTATAATTATAACAACCACGACTATGATTACAACAACCACGACGAAGATTATAACACCCACGACCATAATTATAACAACTACACCCATGATTATAACCACGACCATGATTATAACAACCACGACCATAAATATAACAACCACGACTATGATTATAACAACCACGCCCATGATTATAACAATTACGACCATGATTATAACAACCACGACTATGATCATAACCACGACAATGATTATAACAACCACGACTATGATTATAACAACCACGACGATGATTATAACACGCACTTAATCATGATTATAACAACAACGACCATGATCATAACCATTTTAATTCATTATATCAACCACGACAATGATTGTAACATTCACGACCATGATTATAACAACCACGAATATGATTATAACAACCACGACGATGATTATAACACGCACGACCATGATTATAACAACAATGACCATGATCATAACCACGACAATGATTATTACAACCACGCCCATGATTATAACTACCACGACCATGATTATAACAACCACGACAATGATTGTAACAACCACGAGCATGATTATAAAAACCACGACCATGATTATAAAACCACGACTATGATTATAACAACCACGACTATGATTATAATAACCACGAATATGATTATAACACCCGCGACCATGATTATAAAAACTACGACCACGATCATAACCACGACCATGATTATAACAACCACGACTATGATTGTAACAACCACGACCGTGATTATAACAACCACGACCATGATTATAAAACCACGACAATGATTATAACAACCACGACTACGATTATAACAACCACGACCATGATTATAACAACCACGACCAAGATTATAACAACCACAACTATCATTATACCAACCACGACCATGATCATATCAACCACGACCATGACTATAACAACCACGACCATAATTATAACAACCACGACCATGATTATAACACCCACGACCATGATTATAACAACAACGACCATGATCATAACCACGACCATGATTATAACAACCACGACTATGATTGTAATAACCACGACCATGATTATAACAACCACGACTGTGATTATAACAACCACGACTATGATTATAATAACCACGAATATGATTATAACACCCACGACCATTATTATAAAAACTACTACCATGATCATAACCACGACCATGATTATAACAACCACGACTATGATTGTAACAACCACGACCATGACTGGTAACTATGACCATGATTATAACAAATCACTTAATCATGATTATAACAAACCACGATGATGATTATAAATATCCACGACTATGATATAACAATAACCACGACCATGATTATAACAACCACGACTATGATCATAACCACGACTATAATTATAACAACTAATGACTATGATTGGAAACTTAACCAATGACGAAGATTGTAACGACCCAATTTAATCATAATTGTATCAACTACACCTATGATCATAACCACGACCATGATTATAACAACCACGACCATAAATATAACAACCACGACCATGATTATAACAACCACGCCCATGATTATAACAATTACGACCATGATTATAACAACCACGACTATGATCATAACCACGACAATGATTATAACAACCACGACTATGATTATAACAACCACGACGATGATTATAACACGCACGACCATGATTATAATAACAACGACCATGATCATAACCACGACCATGATTATATCAACCACGACAATGATTGTAACATTCACGACCATGATTATAACAACCACGAATATGATTATAACAACCACGACGATGATTATAACACGCACGACCATGATTATAACAACAATGACCATGATCATAACCACGACAATGATTATTACAACCACGCCCATGATTATAACTACCACGACCATGATTATAACAACCACGACAATGATTGTAACAACCACGAGCATGATTATAAAAACCACGACCATGATTATAAAACCACGACTATGATTATAACAACCACGACTATGATTATAATAACCACGAATATGATTATAACACCCGCGACCATGATTATAAAAACTACGACCATGATCATAACCACGACCATGATTATAACAACCACGACTATGATTGTAACAACCACGACCGTGATTATAACAACCACGACCATGATTATAAAACCATGACAATGATTATAACAACCACGACTACGATTATAACAACCACGACCATGATTATAACAACCACGACCAAGATTATAACAACCACAACTATCATTATAACAACCACGACCATGATCATATCAACCACGACCATGACTATAACAACCACGACCATAATTATAACAACCACGACCATGGAATAGTAAATAATCTACCCACCATGATTTAAATCAACAACAACACCATGATTTTAAATCCACGACCATGATTATAACAAACTAACGACTCAAGTGATTGTAATAACCACGCACCATGACATAATAACCACGACTGTGATTATAACAACTACGACTATGATTATAATAACCACGAATAAGGATTATAACACCCAATTTAACCATTATAAAAATCCATTACCATGATCATAAACTAATGACCATGATTATAACAACTACTTCCACTATGATTGTAACAACCACGACCATGATTATAACAACCACGAACATGATTATAAAACCACGACAATGATTATAACAACCACGACTACGATTATAACAACCACGACCATGACTATAACAACCACGACCATGATTATAACAACCACGACTATGATCATAACCACGACAATGATTATAACAACCACGACTATGATTATAACAACAACGACGATGATTATAACAACCACGACGATGATTATAACAACCACGACTATGATTATAACAACCACGACGATGATTATATCACGCACGACCATGATTATAACAACAACGACCATGATCATAACCACGACCATGATTATATCAACCACGACTATGATTGTAACATTCACTACCATGATTATAACAACCACGAATATGATTATAACAGCCAGGACCATGATTATAACATTAACGACCATGATTATAACAACCACGACTATGATTATAACATCCACGACTATGATTATTACAGCCAGGACCATGATTATAACATCCACGACTATGATTATAACAACCACGACCATGATTATAACAACCACGACCATGATTATAACAACCACGATCATGATTATAACAACCACGACGATGATTATAACACCCACGACCATAATTATAACAACTACAACCATGACTGCAACCAGACCATGATTATAACAACCACGACCATAATTATAACAACTACTTAATTCATGATTATAACAACCAATGCCCATGATTATAACAACCACGACCATGATTATAATAACCACAACTTTGATTATAACAACCGCGACCATGATTATAACAACCACGACTATGATTATAACAACCACGACGATGATTATAACACGCACGACCATGATTATAACAACAACGACCATGATCATAACCACGACAATGATTATTACAACCACGCCCATGATTATAACAACCACGACCATGAATATAACAACCACGACAATGATTGTAACAACCACAAGCATGATTATAACAACCACGACCATGATTATAACAGCCAGGACCATGATTATAACATCCACGAATATGATTATAACAACCACGACAATGATTATAACATCCACGACTATGATTATAACAACCACGACCATAATTATAACAACCACGACTATGATCATAACCACGACTATAATTATAACAACCACGACTATGATTACAACAACCACGACGAAGATTATAACACCCACGACCATAATTATAACAACTACACCCATGATCATAACCACGACCATGATTATAACAACCACGACCATAATTATAACACCCACGACCATCATTATAACAACCACGCCAATGATTATAACAACCACGACCATGATTATAACAACCACGACCATGATTGTAACAACCACGACCATAATTATAACAACCACGACTATGATCATAACCACGACCATGATTATAACAACCACGACCATGATTATAACAACCACGACCATGATTATAACAACCACGCCCATGATTATAACAACCACGCCCATGATTATAACAACCACGACCATGATTATAACAACCACAACTATGATTATAACAACCACGACCATGATTATAACAACCACGACTATGATTATAACATCCACGACGATTATTATAACACGCACGACCATGATTATAACAACAACGACCATGATCATAACCACGAAAATGATTATTACAACCACGCCCATGATTATAACATCCACGACCATATAACAACCACGACAATGATTGTAACAACCACAAGCATGATTATAACAACCACGACCATGATTATAACAGCCAGGACCATGATTATAACATCCATAAATATGATTATAACAACCACGACAATTATTATAACATCCACGACTATGATTATAACAACCACGACCATGATTATAACAACCACGACTATGATCAGAACCACGACTATAATTATAACAACCACGACTATGATTACAACAACCACGACGAAGATTATAACACCCACGACCATAATTATAACAACTACACCCATGATCATAACCACGACCATGATTATAACACCCACGACCATAATTATAACAACCACGACCATCATTATAACAACCACGCCCATGATTATAACAACCACGACCATGATTAGAACAACCACGACCATGATTGTAACAACCACGACCATGATTATAACAACCACGACTATGATCATAACCACGACCATGATTATAACAACCACGACCATGATTATAACAACCACGACCATGATTATAACAACCACGACTATGATCATAACCACGACAATAATTATAACAACCACGACTATGATTATAACACCCACGACCATAATTATAACAACTACAACCATGATCATAACCACGACCATGATTATAACAACCACGACCATAAATATAACAACCACGACCATGATTATAACAACCACGCCCATGATTATAACAACCACGACCATGATTATAACAACCACGACTATGATCATAACCACGACAATGATTATAACAACCACCACTATGATTATAACAACCACGACGATGATTATAACACGCACGACCATGATTATAACAACAACGACCATGATCATAACCACGACCATGATTATATCAACCACGACTATGATTGTAACATTCACTACCATGATTATAACAACCACGAATATGATTATAACAGCCAGGACCATGACTATAACATTAACGACCATGATTATAACAACCACGACTATGATTATAACATCCACGACTATGATTATAACAGCCAGGACCATGATTATAACATCCACGACTATGATTATAACAACCACGACCATGATTATAACAACCACGACCATGATTATAACAACCACGACCATGATTATAACAACCACGACGATGATTATAACACCCACGACCATAATTATAACAACTACAACCATGATCATAACCAGGACCATGATTATAACAACCACGACCATAATTATAACAACCACGACCATGATTATAACAACCACGCCCATGATTATAATAACCACGACCATGATTATAATAACCAAAACTATGATTATAACAACAACGACCATGATCATAACCACGACAATGATTATTACAACCACGCCCATGATTATAACTACCACGACCATGAATATAACAACCACGACAATGATTGTAACAACCACAAGCATGATTATAACAACCACGACCATGATTATAACAGCCAGGACCATGATTATAACATCCACGAATATGATTATAACAACCACGACAATGATTATAACATCCACGACTATGATTATAACAACCACGACCATGATTATAACAACCACGACTATGATCATAACCACGACTATAATTATAACATCCACGACTATGGTTACAACAACCACGACGAAGATTATAACACTCACGACCATAATTATAACAACTACACCCATGATCATAACCACGACCATGATTACAACAACCACGACCATAATTATAACACCCACGACCATCATTATAACAACCACGCCCATGATTATAACAACCATGACCATGATTATAACAACCACGACCATGATTGTAACAACCACGACCATGATTATAACAACCACGACTATGATCATAACAACCACGACCATGATTATAACAACCACAACTATGATTATAACAACCACGACCATGATTATAACAACCACGACTATGATTATAACAACCACGACGATTATTATAACACGCACGACCATGATTATAACAACAACGACCATGATCATAACCACGACAAGGATTATTACAACCACGCCCATGATTATAACATCCACGACCATGATTATAACAACCACGACAATGATTGTAACAACCACAAGCATGATTATAACAACCACGACCATGATTATAACAGCCAGGACCATGATTATAACATCCACGAATATGATTATAACAACCACGACAATGATTATAACATCCACGACGATGATTATAACAAGCACGACCATGATTATAACAACCACGACTATGATCAGAACCACGACTATAATTATAACAACCACGACTATGATTACAACAACCACGACGAAGATTATAACACCCACGACCATAATTATAACAACTACACCCATGATCATAACCACGACCATGATTATAACACCCACGACCATAATTATAACAACCACGACCATCATTATAACAACCACGCCCATGATTATAACAACCACGACCATGATTAGAACAACCACGACCATGATTGTAACAACCACGACCATGATTATAACAACCACGACTATGATCATAACCACGACCATGATTATAACAACCACAACCATGATTATAACAACCACTACCATGATTATAACAACCACGACTATGATCATAACCACGACAATAATTATAACAACGACGACTATGATTATAACACCCACGACCATAATTATAACAACTACAACCATGATCATAACCACGACCATGATTATAACAACCACGACCATAAATATAACAACCACGACCATGATTATAACAACCACGCCCATGATTATAACAACCACGACCATGATTATAACAACCACGACTATGATCATAACCACGACAATGATTATAACAACCACGACTATGATTATAACAACCACGACGATGATTATAACACGCACGACCATGATTATAACAACAACGACCATGATCATAACCACGACCATGATTATATCAACGACGACTATGATTGTAACATTCACTACCATGATTATAACAACCACGAATATGATTATAACAGTCAGGACCATGATTATAACATTAACGACTATGATTATAACAACCACGACTATGATTATAACATCCACGACTATGATTATAACAGCCACGACCATGATTATAACATCCACGACTATGATTATAACAACCACGACCATGATTATAACAACCACGACCATGATTATAACAACCACGACCATGATTATAACAACCACGACGATGATTATAACACCCACGACCATAATTATAACAACTACAACCATGATCATAACCAGGACCATGATTATAACAACCACGACCATAATTATAACAACCACGACCATGATTATAACAATCACGCCCATGATTATAACAACCACGACCATGATTATAACAACAACAACTATGATTATAACAACCACGACCATGATTATAACAACCACGACTATGATTATAACAACCACGACGATGATTATAACACGCTCGACCATTATTATAACATCAACGACCATGATCATAACCACGACAATGATTATTACAACCACGCCCATGATTATAACAACCACGACCATGATTATAACAACCACGACAATGATTATAACATCCACGACTATGATTATAACAACCACGACCATTATTATAACAACCACGACTATGATCATAACCACGACTATAAATATAACAACCACGACTATGATTACAACAACCACGACGAAGATTATAACACCCACGACCAAAATTATAACAACTACACCCATGATCATAACCACGACCATGATTATAACAAACACGACCATAATTATAACAACCACGACCATCATTATAACAACCACGCCCATGATTATAACAACCACGACCATGATTATAATAACCACGACCATGATTGTAACAACCACGACCATGATTATAACAACCACGACTATGATCATAACCACGACCATGATTATAACAACCACGACCATGATTATAACAACCACGACCATGATTATAACAACCACGCCCATGGATTATAACAACCACGACCATGATTATAACAATCACGACTGTGATTACAACAACCACGACCATGATTAAAACAACCACGACTATGTTTATAACAACCACGAGTATGATTATAATAACCACGACTTTGATCATAACAACCACGACTATGATTATAACAACCACGACTATGATTATAATAACCACTACTATGATTATACCACCCACGACCATTATTATAACAACTACGCCTATGATTATAACCACGACCATGATTATAACACCCACGACTATGATTATAACAACCACGACCATGATTATAACAACCACGACCATGATTATAAAACCACGACCATGATCATAACAACACGACTAAAATTATAATAACCACGACCATGATCATAACAACCACGACCATGATTATAACAATCACGACCATGATTTTAACAACCACGACGATGATTATAACACCCACGGCCATGATTATAACAACTACGCCTATGAATATAACCACGACCATGATTATAACAACCACGACTATGATTATAACAACTACGACCATGATTATAACAACCACGACGATGATTATAACACCCACGACCATGATTATAAAAACTACTACCATGATCATAACCACGACCATGATTATAACAATCACGACTATGATTGCAACAAGCACGACCATGATAATAAAACCACGACAATGATTATAACAACCACGACTACGATTATAACAACCACGACCATGATTATAATAACCACGACCAAGATTATAACAACCACAACTATCATTATAACAACCACGACCATGATCATAACAACCACGACCATGATTATAACAACCACGACCATATTTATAACAACCACAACGATGATTATAACACCCACGACCATGATTATAACAACTACGCCTATGATCATAACCACGACAATGATTATAACAACTACGACTATGATTATAACAACCACGACGATGATTATAACACGCGCAACCATGATTATAACAACAACGACCATGATCATAACCACGACCATGATTATAACAACCACGACCCTCATTATAAAACCACGACAATGATTATAACAACCACGACTACGATTATAACAACCACGACCATGATTATAACAACCACGACCAAGATTATAACAACCACAACTATCATTATAACAACCACGACCATGATCATAACAACCACGACCATGATCATAACAACCACGACCAAAATTATAATAACCACGACCATCATTATAACAACCACGCCCATGATTATAACAACCACGGCCAAGATTATAATAAATCAATGACTATGATCATAACCACGACAATGATTATAACAACCGCGACTATGATTATAAAAATCACGATGATGATTATAACACGCACGACCATGATTATAACAACCACGACCAAGATTATAACAACCACAACTATCATTATAACAACTACGACCATGATCATACAAACCACGACTATGATTATAACAACCACGACAATGATTATAACATCCACGACTATGATTATAACAACCACGACCATTATTATAACAACCACGACTATGATCATAACCACGACTATAATTATAACAACCACGACTATGATTACAACAACCACGACGAAGATTATAACACCCACGACCAAAATTATAACAACTACACCCATGATCATAACCACGACCATGATTATAACAAACACGACCATAATTATAACAACCACGACCATCATTATAACAACCACGCCCATGATTATAACAACCACGACCATGATTATAACAACCACGACCATGATTGTAACAACCACGACCATGATTATAACAACCACGACTATGATCAAGCAACTACCCACCATGATTATAACAACCACGACCATGATTATAACAACCACGACCATGATTATAACAACCACGCCCATGATTATAACAACCACGACCATGATTATAACAACCACGACTGTGATTGTAACAACCACGACCATGATTAAAACAACCACGACTATGTTTATAACAACCACGACTATGATTATAATAACCACGACTTTGGTCATAACAACCACGACTATGATTATAACAACCACGACTATGATTATGATAACCACGACTATGATTATAACTCCCACGACCATGATTATAACAACTACGCCTATGATTATACCACGACCATGATTATAACAACCACGACTATGATTATAACAACCACGACCATGATTATAACAACCACGACCATGATTATAAAACCACGACTATGTTTATAATAACCACGACCATGATCATAACAACCACGACCATGATTATAACAATCACGACCATGATTTTAACAACCACGACGATGATTATAACACCCACGGCCATGATTATAACAACTACGCCTATGAATATAACCACGACCATGATTATAACAACCACGACTATGATTATAACAACTACGACCATGATTATAACAACCACGACGATGATTATAACACCCACGACCATGATTATAAAAACTACTACCATGATCATAACCACGACCATGATTATAACAATCACGACTATGATTGCAACAAGCACGACCATGATAATAAAACCACGACAATGATTATAACAACCACGACTACGATTATAACAACCACGACCATGATTATAATAACCACGACCAAGATTATAACAACCACAACTATCATTATAACAACCACGACCATGATCATAACAACCACGACCATGATTATAACAACCACGACCATATTTATAACAACCACGACGATGATTGTAACACCCACGACCATGATTATAACAACTACGCCTATGATGATAACCACGACAATGATTATAACAACTACGACTATGATTATAACAACCACGACGATGATTGCCAACAGCAACCGCAGTTAGCAGCAACAACGTACTTAGTCATAACCCGACCAAGTTATAACAACCGACCTCGTGCAAAACCACGACAATGATTATAACAGCCACATTGCGATTATAGCAACCGTGTGATTATAACAACAAGCCAGATTATAACAACCACCTTTATCATTGCCAACGGCCACGACCGTCATAGCCGACCATGATCCTTAACAGCACGACCAAAATTATAAACGCCGACCATGTTATATGGCCACGCCGCGGTTATAACAACCCACGGCCATGATTATAACAACCACGACTATGATCATAACCGACAATGATTATAACAACCGCGACTATGATTATAAAAATCACGATGATGATTATAACACGCACGACCATGATTATAACAACCACGACCAAGATTATAACAACCACAACTATCATTATAACAACCACGACCATGATCATACAAACCATGACTATGATTATAACAACCACGACTATGATTATAATAACCACGAATATGATTATAACACCCACGACCATGATTATAACAACTACGCCTATGATTATAACCACGACCATGATTATAACAACCACGACTATGATTATAACAACCACGACCATGATTATAAAAACCACGACCATGATTATTAAACCACGACTATGTTTATAACACCCACGACCATGATTATAAAAACTACGACCATGATCATTACCACGACCATGATTATAAAAACCACGACTATGATTGTAACAACCACGACCATGATTATAAAACCACGACAATGATTATAACAACCACGACTACGATTATAGCAACCACGACCATGATTATAACAACAACAACCATGATCATAACCACGACCATGATTATATCAACCACGTCTATGATTGTAACATTCACTACTATGATTATAACAACCACGAATATGATTATAACAGCCAGGACCATGATTATAACATTAACAACTATGATTATAACAACCACGACTATGATTATAACATCAACGACTATCATTATAACAGCCAGGACCATGATTATAACATCCACGACTATGATTATAACAACCACGACAATGATTATAACAACCACGACCATGATTATAACAACCACGACCATGATTATAACAACCACGACGATGATTATAACACCCACGACCATAATTATAACAACTACAACCATGATCATAACCAGGACCATGATTATAACAACCACGCCCATGATTATAACAACCACGACCATGATTATAACAACCACGACAATGATTGTAACAACCACGAGCATGATTATAAAAACCACGACCATGATTATAATACCACGACTATGATTATAACAACCACGACTATGATTATGATAACCACGAATATGATTATAACACCCGCGACCATGATTATAAAACCTACGACCATGATCATAACCACGACCATGATAATAACAACCACGACCATGATAATAACAACCACGACTATGATTGTAACAACCACGACCGTGATTATAACAACCACGACCATGATTATAAAACCACGACAATGATTATAACAACCACGACTACGATTATAACAACCACGACCATGATTATAACAACCACGACCAAGATTATAACAACCACAACTATCATTATACCAACCACGACCATGATCATATCAACCACGACCATGACTATAACAACCACGACCATAATTATAACAACCACGACCATGATTATAACACCCACGACCATGATTATAACAACAACGACCATGATCATAACCACGACCATGATTATAACAACCACGACTATGATTGTAATAACCACGACCATGATTATAACAACCACGACTGTGATTATAACAACCACGACTATGATTATAATAACCACGAATATGATTATAACACCCACGACCATTATTATAAAAACTACTACCATGATCATAACCACGACCATGATTATAACAACCACGACTATGATTGTAACAACCACGACCATGATTATAACAACCACGAACATGATTATAAAACCACGACAATGATTATAACAACCACGACTACGATTATAACAACCACGACCATGACTATAACAACCACGACCATGATTATAACAACCACGACTATGATCATAACCACGACAATGATTATAACAACCACGACTATGATTATAACAACAACGACGATGATTATAACAACCACGACGATGATTATAACAACCACGACTATGATTATAACAACCACGACGATGATTATATCACGCACGACCATGATTATAACAACAACGACCATGATCATAACCACGACCATGATTATATCAACCACGACTATGATTGTAACATTCACTACCATGATTATAACAACCACGAATATGATTATAACAGCCAGGACCATGATTATAACATTAACGACCATGATTATAACAACCACGACTATGATTATAACATCCACGACTATGATTATTACAGCCAGGACCATGATTATAACATCCACGACTATGATTATAACAACCACGACCATGATTATAACAACCACGACCATGATTATAACAACCACGATCATGATTATAACAACCACGACGATGATTATAACACCCACGACCATAATTATAACAACTACAACCATGATCATAACCAGGACCATGATTATAACAACCACGACCATAATTATAACAACCACGACCATGATTATAACAACCACGCCCATGATTATAACAACCACGACCATGATTATAATAACCACAACTATGATTATAACAACCACGACCATGATTATAACAACCACGACTATGATTATAACAACCACGACGATGATTATAACACGCACGACCATGATTATAACAACAACGACCATGATCATAACCACGACAATGATTATTACAACCACGCCCATGATTATAACAACCACGACCATGATTATAACAACCACGACAATGATTGTAACAACCACAAGCATGATTATAACAACCACGACCATGATTATAACAGCCAGGACCATGATTATAACATCCACGAATATGATTATAACAACCACGACAATGATTATAACATCCACGACTATGATTATAACAACCACGACCATAATTATAACAACCACGACTATGATCATAACCACGACTATAATTATAACAACCACGACTATGATTACAACAACCACGACGAAGATTATAACACCCACGACCATAATTATAACAACTACACCCATGATCATAACCACGACCATGATTATAACAACCACGACCATAATTATAACACCACGACCATCATTATAACAACCACGCCCCATGATTATAACAACCACGACCATGATTATAACAACCACGACCATGATTGTAACAACCACGACCATGATTATAACAACCACGACTATGATCATAACCACGACCATGATTATAACAACCACGACCATGATTATAACAACCACGACCATGATTATAACAACCACGCCCATGATTATAACAACCACGCCCATGATTATAACAACCACGACCATGATTATAACAACCACAACTATGATTATAACAACCACGACCATGATTATAACAACCACGACTATGATTATAACATCCACGACGATTATTATAACACGCACGACCATGATTATAACAACAACGACCATGATCATAACCACGAAAATGATTATTACAACCACGCCCATGATTATAACATCCACGACCATATAACAACCACGACAATGATTGTAACAACCACAAGCATGATTATAACAACCACGACCATGATTATAACAGCCAGGACCATGATTATAACATCCATAAATATGATTATAACAACCACGACAATTATTATAACATCCACGACTATGATTATAACAACCACGACCATGATTATAACAACCACGACTATGATCAGAACCACGACTATAATTATAACAACCACGACTATGATTACAACAACCACGACGAAGATTATAACACCCACGACCATAATTATAACAACCACGACGATGATCATAACCACGACCATGATTATAACACCCACGACCATAATTATAACAACCACGACCATTATTATAACAACCACGCCCATGATTAAAACAACCACGACCATGATTATAACAACCACGACCATGATTGTAACAACCACGACCAAGATTATAACAACCACGACTATGATCATAACCACGACCATGATTATAACAACCACGACCATGATTATAACAACCACGACCATTATTATAACAACCACGACTATGATCATAACCACGACAATAATTATAACAACCACGACTATGATTATAACACCCACGACCATAATTATAACAACTACAACCATGATCATAACCATGACCATGATTATAACAACCACGACCATAAATATAACAACCACGACCATGATTATAACAACCACGCCCATGATTATAACAACCACGACCATGATTATAACAACCACGACTATGATCATAACCACGACAATGATTATAACAACCAAGACTATGATTATAACAACCACGACGATGATTATAACACGCACGACCATGATTATAACAACAACGACCATGATCAAAACCACGACCATGATTATATCAACGACGACTATGATTGTAACATTCACTACCATGATTATAACAACCACGAATATGATTATAATAGCCAGGACCATGATTATAACATTAACGACTATGATTATAACAACCACGACTATAATTATTACATCCACGACTATGATTATAACAGCCAGGACCATGATTATAACATCCACGACTATGATTATAACAACCACGACCATGATTATAACAAATACGACCATGATTATAACAACCACGACCATGATTATAACAACCACGACGATGATTATAACACCCACGACCATAATTATAACAACTACAACCATGATCATAACCATCACCATTATTATAACAACCACGACCATAATTATAACAACCACGACCATGATTATAACAGCCACGCCCATGATTATAACAACCACGACCATGATTATAACAACCACAACTATGATTATAACAACCACGACCATGATTATAACAACCACGACTATGATTATAACAACCACGACGATGATTATAACACGCACGACCATGATTATAACAACAACGACCATGATCATAACCACGGCAATGATTATTACAACCACGCCCATGATTATAACAACCACGACCATGATTATAACAACAACGACAATGATTGTAACAACCACAAGCATGATTATAACAACCACGACCATGATTATAACAGCCAGGACCATGATTATAACCACGACTATAATTATAACAACCACGACTATGATTACAACAACCACGACGAAGATTATAACACCCACGACCATAATTATAACAACTACACCCATGATCATAACCACGACCATGATTATAACAACCACGACCATAATTATAACAACCATGGACCGCCTCCATGTCCTAAACGCAGCTGCTGGCATTTCTGCCTCACACTTCTCTGGAGCGACAGCTGCTGAGGGCTTCATGACCGGCATAGAAGCATGACCACCGCCAGCACCTAGAGACGCCATCTGAGCCATCAATGCACTCATGGCCTGCTGCTGGGCGCGCGTGGTGTTCCCGGCCGGTGTAGAGAAGCCCTGGCGTCCCCTTGAGGGCGTCGAGAATCGTGGACGTGTAGGGGCCATGTCAGCGTTTTTGTCAGGGCTGTAATGGCGTGTCGGGCCCCGACATATCCTACTCACTGTGCGCCATGTGAGAGGTTGGAGTCATAGACCATGTTCTTTATAGACTTTATTCTAACAGCGTCAGCTGGAGACTGGCAACCGGGCGCTGCCAAAGACAAGCCCCCATCTCAACATGGGAAAACATATCGTACGATGGTACAATCTTACAATAAGGGAAACACTACACTGTATATAAGATGAAATTAAACTGACAGTATTCTTAGGATGGGTAAAAAAAGCACTAGGAAATATAATAGTATTTTATTTACATATTTGTTATTGTGGCTATACTTCAATAACATTTGTATACTGTACGTGTGTTGTTCAGTCATTTTTTTCATTTTGTTATACATTAAGGAAGTTCTTATTCATTTCATCTTGAGTTATTAGTATTATTGTATTATTTATTTATTCATTATTTTGACCCATTTGTTTGTTGTATTGGTGGAATATCGTGTAGTGTAGAAATACAACACAAGATTACTATCATAGAGAACGTGTGTGTGTGTGTGTGTGTGTGTGTGTGTGTGTGTGTGTGTGTGTGTGTGTGCTGGCAGGACATATGCAAAATATTTTAATAGGAGCTCATTAATAGTATGATGCTTTATGGTTCTCGTTACGAATTAATTAAACACTGTGATATTTATGATGATGCATTTGTGTGTGTGCTGGGGAGGGAGGTGACAGCTTTTGATGCGTCTCCCCCCCTCCCTCATCCCCCCCTCTTACCCCCTCTCAACCCCCCCTCACAACCCCTCCCTCCCAACCCCCTCCTCCCCCCTCCCTCCCTCCAACCCACTCACAGCTAATGGCTCGGCTAATTAGGTGTGAGGCAGCAAGGTGTGACTACCGGTAATTAGGTAGGTGTGAAGGTGTGTGTGTGTGTGTGTGTGTGTGTGTGAGTGTGAGTGTGTGATTAGGTGTTGTGAATAACAATGGTGATTAGGTGTTGCAAGAGTGATTAGCCATCCCGTACTATACAAAAGATAACCAGTAATTAGTAACCGTGAAGGTGTGATTAGGTAAGTTGATAATTAGTCCTTGCGTTTACAGGTGTGTGAGGTAATTAGGCCTTTCCGCAGGTAGGAGGGTGTGACTGCTGCCGGTAATTAATTAGGTGTTAGGCATAGGCACGTGAGCCTGTAATGAGGTATTTAGCCCGTGGATAGTAATTATATATAAACGTGCAGGTAATTGGATGTGTTATATAAATTATACTAAGTAATTAGGTCTTATTTATGAATATACAGGTGATAATTATGTTTAGTCATTACTCATTAGCATAAAGAGGTCGGGCAGGTAATTAGGCTTGTCTGTGAAAGGTATTTGTTTTACAGGTGTTGACTTGTATGTTAATTAATGACTCGTTACCTGTGGGCGGATTGTTGACTCATTAAGCAGACAGGTGTGACCCTCAATTAAGTGTTAAAGCAGGGACTATCGGTGTGATGGTAGGTAACAGAAGTTAGTGGTGGTGAGGGTGGTGAGGGTGGTGAGGGTAGTGGTGATAATGGTGGTGATGGTGCAATGTATAGACAGTTAGCTAATGCATTTAAACGACACGAGCTGTAATCAGGTTTCCTATATAATGTAATTGGGATATACAGGTGAGAGTAGACAGGTGTTACACAGGTGTTGACCTGAGGTTGTCTAGTGTACACCTATCAGATACACTTTAGCTGTACACCCAAGGTTCTGGCATTGAGTAAATCTGTATCTATTAAACCCAAATAAAAACAAATCAGGAGGGATCAGTTACCCCTTAAAAAAATTAGAATATATTGATTTTCTTCCCTCATTCGCGTCTCAAATTCAGAAAAAGAAAGGATGAGTTTTATTAATGTGATAAAATGAAGAAACAAAACAAAATTGAGATAGACATTTGATTTGTGTTTTAACAAGGCCATTGGAGACTGTTATTAACGTGTGTCATCCATGAGTTACGGTGATTATTGTAACTTTTATGATTTAGTTTTGGAATTGGCAAACAACATTATTTTAGTCACATTATAATCATGGTGTGTGTGTGTGTGTGTGTGTGTGTGTGTGTGTGTGTGTGTGTGTGTTCCTTCTTCTTTTCCTCATCCTCTTTCTCTCTCCTCCTTCTATTTTCCTCCTCTCCCCCCCTCCTCCACCAGCTGGCCTCCTGCAGAAGATATACACTACTCTCCCCGTCCTCCTTTTTCCTTCCCCACTAATTCCTCCCCTCACCCCTCTCACCCCACCCCTCCCCTCTCCACCCCACCCCCCTCACCTCCCCCCTTCCCAAACTCCTCTCCTCCCCTCCTCATCACCCCACTAATACCTCGTCTCCTCATTAGTCGCCACCCCTTCCCCCGTCACCCCTCACCCTCCCTCACCCCCCTATCCTCTGAGGGAACAAGGTCTCTCCTCGCCAATTAACCGTCCGACTGGGCTATTTTTCCCCTTGATCCGGTGTTTTCCCCTTACTAACCTGATATTGATTCTGTCTTAAGTGGCACAATTAATCCCTCTGACTGTCCTCTCTCTCTCTCTCTCTCTTTCTCTCTCTCTCTCTCTCTCTCTCTCTCTCTCTCTCTCTCTCTTTTTTTCCTCTAACTATCCTCTTATCTCTTCGTTTTTCCTATTTCTCTTCTTTCTTCCTTCCCTTCTCCTCTCTCACTTTTCTTTCTTGTCTCTTGGTGCTTCCTTTGTTAATCTCTCTCTCTCTCTCTCTCTCTCTCTCTCTCTCTCTCTCTCTCTCTCTCTCTCTCTCTCTACACCTGGGTATTGTCAACTAAATTCTTCCGACTAGTGAGTGGTGTGATGGGGTGTGATGTGTGTGGTGAGGTGTGGTGTGATGTGTGTGGTGAGGTGTGGTATGGTGTGGTGTGATGGGGTGTGGTGTGTATGTGGTGAGGTGTGGTGTGATGTGTGTGGTGAGGTGTGGTATGGTATGGTGAGGTGTGGTGTGTATCTGGTGAGGTGTGGTGTGATGTGTGGTGAGGTGTGGTATGGTATGGTGAGGTGTGGTGGTGAGGTGTGTTGTGGTGAGGTGTGGTGTGGTATGGTGAGGTGTGGTGTGTAGCATCTGACATCATCTTTACACATGAATATTAAATTCTCTCTCTTCTCCAGTGTTAAATTTATCTGTTATCTGATTTTGTTTTCATTCTCTCACCAGTAAAGGGAGAGATTAAGAGAGAACAAGAGAGAGAGGACAAGGAGAGACAAAGAGAGACAAAGAGAGAACAAAAAAACAAAGAGAGAGAGAGAGCACGGATAGAGATGACAAGAAGAGTGACAACGAGAGCGAACAGGGAGAGAGAGAGAGAGCGAACAAGAAAAGATAGATAGAGAGAGAGATTTTTTTTCCGGGTTACATTTCTTGGGTGGGTTCTTCCTCGAATTAATTTCTAAATGAAGGCGTATCATTTAAGTTTCTTCTTCCTCCAATGAATGTTGTGGAGGAGGGAGGGGAGAGGGGGTGGCAGGGAAGTAGGGGGAAGAAGGGGTGGGAGGGAGGTAGGGGGAAGAAGGGGTGGGGGGATGGATGGAGAAAAGAGGGGATGGGAGGGAGGGAGGGGAAGAGGGGTGGGGAGGGACAGGGGGTGGGAGGGAGGGAGGAGTACTGTATTGCCTTGTCTCATTCCTATATCAGACACATTCGTATCTCGTGTTGTTAGATGGAGGTCTCACATCTAACGAACTCTCGATATAACGGACTTTCCTCTATATAGTCCGTTAAATAGAGGTTTCATTGTAGTTCCGAGAATTTTCCGGAAATCTGGGAGAGCCGTTATTCATAAACTGTAAATAAAAAGTGATTTAATTACGTGTGTGTGTGTGTGTGTGTGTTCATGTATGTGTGTGTGTTCATGTATGTGTGTGTGTTCATGTATGTGTTCATGTGTGTGTGTTCATGTGTGTGTGTTCATGTGTGTGTGTTCATGTGTGTGTGTGTTCATGTGTGTGTGTTGTGTGTGTGTGTGTTCATGTGTGTGTGTGTTCATGTGTGTGTGTGTTCATGTGTGTGTGTTCATGTGTGTGTGTGTTCATGTGTGTGTTCATGTGTGTGTGTGTTCATGTGTGTGTGTTCATGTGTCAATGTGTTCATGTGTGTGTGTTCATGTGTGTGTGTGTTCATGTGTGTGTGTTCATGTGTGTGTGTGTTCATGTGTGTGTGTGTTCATGTGTGTGTGTTCATGTGTGTGTGTTCATGTGTGTGTGTGTTCATGTGTGTGTGTGTTCATGTGTGTGTGTTCATGTGTGTGTGTGTTCATGTATGTGTGTGTGTGTGTGTATGGGTGTTCAACTGTTCATATGAGCCTTTTATCATGGTGGAAGTGGTGGTGAGAGGCATTTAAATTCTAAGATAACTCAACTTTGGTCTTGAAGCTCATTTTATTATCCATAGAAAACGTTATTTAATACATGAGTGAACAACCGTTAATAATTTCAGTAGTATCCCATAAGAAAATTGAATACCTTCC
>NW_024734312.1:0-101140 GCF_018991925.1 Homarus americanus | reverse complement strand
ATATACAGTGGTCCCTCGGTTAACGAGTTACCTTCCATAAGATTCTTAACTTCGGTTAACAAGCAATCCCTCGATTAACGAGTTTCTTACGAGCCGACCTGAACATGTTTTCGCTTGCATTTGGCGGTCCACCAGCTGTAGTAGTAGTCCGCCAATACAGTAATCGGTTCTAGGGCTTAAATTCCTTACCATTTTAGTAAATATCAAGAAATTTATACTATTCAATAATTTTAAAAGTTTAATATTAATTTTTTTAGTAATTTTAACAATTATTGAACACGCCATCCAGCCTGCCAACACACCATACAGGCATCAGTCTTTGTGTCTTTTCACTGGAGGTAACATCTTGCTTGAGACTCTTCAACTAAATGCTTTTTTTCTGTGTTTGCAAGCAAATTATTGGTCATTTTGAAATTTATATTACATATTGACAATATATAATGCAGTGCAGTGTTGATTTAAAGAACATAATCTTAAATTACACCAAGAGAACTAAAATTTTATAGGTGAAATGGCGCCATGGGGTGACCTCTCTTCCATCCCAATGCCTTCTCTTCTCCTCCACCCCCATTCTAATTCCCATCATCATCATCATCATCAAGGAGCCTTCTATATACACACCTCAAAGTAAGTGTGCTTTTCTACCTTTTTTGTTGAATTTAGGCAATTTTCGGTGAGCTGGAACCAAATACCCCAAAACCCATTGAAACAATGGTTTCAGTTAACGAGCAACCTTCTAGAACGGATTGTGCTCGTTAACCGAGGGACCACTGTATTGTCAATATTTACAATAAATTTCAAAATGACCAATAATTTGCTTGGAAACACAGAAAAAAAGCATTTAGTTGAAGAGTCTCAAGCAAGATGTTACCTCCACTGAAAAGACAGAGAGACTAACGCTTGTTTTGTGTGTTGACAGGCTGGATGCCGCGCATAAATCTAGTTTCATTACCTTCAATTATGTTCAATAATTGTTAAAATGACTAAAAAATTTAATATTAAACTTTTAAAATTACTAAATGGTATAAACTTCTTGATATTTACTAAAATAGTAAGGAATTTAAGCCCTAGAAATGATTACTGTATTGGCGGACTATTACTACAGCTGGTTGACCGCCAAGTGCAAGAGAAAACATGTTCAGGTCGGCTTGTAAGAAACTCGTTAATCGAGGGATTGCTCCTTAACCGAAGTTAAGAATCTTATGGAAGGTAACTCGTTAACCGAGGCGCTCGTTAACCGAGGGATCACTGTACAGATATTAAATTTTTTTAAATTAAGTTCCTTACAGCAACAACCAGGGTCTTATTTTCTTCAGTTTCTTATGTAGAACCATCGTCACTCATGAAAACAATGCCGTCTTGTCTCCTCTTGTGTGTTATAATATTCTACTTATTATTAATGAATTCATTGTTCATTTCACATATATAAATATTACTTCAATCAAATACATATTCAGTAATGAACAATAATGAATCTTGTACATATTCTTAAGGTAAATGACTATGTTTCCTTGAGTGCGCACGTATACATTGGCGTTCCACTATCAGTCACTTTTTCTTTAATATCAGTGGTTACTTCTACTGTACATTAAATAACATTAATTAAAACATACATATTTTTTACATTAATCTTACTACAACAAGAACCAGGGTCTGATTTTCTTCAGTTTCAGGTGGGTAACTGATATTATGGGTGTAAACACTGACAACAATGTCGCCTCATCCTCGTGTGTTTTAATATTCTACGTATTATTAATGAATTGTATTGTTCATTTCGCATATACAGTCAACCCTCACTTTACGCGGTTAATGTAACCCACAGGGTACCGCGGAAAGTGAGAAACGCGTAAAGTGAATAACATAACATATGGGATTAATTGAAATAGAGACCGGGCAGACCCCCAAACTCCACTTTTTGACGACACACAACTATGTTGTAGTAAAAATATTATCTTAACTTTATGATGGTATGCACACACAATTAATAATTAAGAGAAATATCAATAATATTAGGTTTTTTAACACTTACATTAGTAGAAAAGATGGCTGGGCACACGGGGATGGGCGGTTGGTTCCGAGGCAGAGGGCAGATTATTGGCCCTCACCTATATCACTTGTATCAATTGTATCACTATCCACCACAGAGGCTTGCAGGGCCTCTTTGTCAAACCCCCCAAAGTCCATATAAGTCCATATCCTCACCATAATTATCACTATCACTGACTTGGGCCGGCTGTGGTGGGTGGCGGGTGAAGAACTGGTAATGTTTTGATGACTGGGCGACCTTGTGCGCACCATGTTCGCGCCGCTTACACAACATGGCGGATGGCGGGAGGTTTGGATCCAAAAATGGCGCGGCTCGCCAGCCGCTCTCCGCGTAAAGGGGTACACGCACCGCGGAATGTGAGCATCCTGGGTTCCGGCAGGGCACCGCGTAAACGTGGAAACGCGGAATGTGGGACCGCGTAAAGTGAGGGTTGACTGTATATAGATTAATTCAACCAAATACATATTCAGTAATAAACAATAATGAATCTTTTGTACATATTCTTGAAAAGATAAATGACGCGGTATCCTTAAATGCACACGTATACTGTATGTTGGCGTTCCCAATCCATCTCTTTTTTTTTTTTCTTTCTTTCTCCTCTGCCATTAGTGGATAGCTACTTCTATTGTTCCATTTATTAACATTAAATAACATTACTTAAAATATATATATTCATTTTTTTTTACATTAATTTTACTATAGCTACAACCAGGGTCTTATTTTCTTAATTTTCTCGTGTAGAACCATCGTCCCGGACTCCCGGCTGTAAACAAACGAAAACAATGGCGTCCCATCTCCTCTTGTGTGACCATATTATTATTCATTTATATTGTATAACTGCATTCAGAAACATTACTTAAAGAATATAGTCTGCAATTTTCATTAATTATATTGTTTTTGGGGGAAAAGAGGGTAAAAAGCCACACAAAATATATGAAAAGGTCACACTTGGGAATGCATCTCATTATTATTGCTTTATTTTCATGGTAATTAATGATTTGCGATAAGACAATTCACCTTACACTGCAATATTGGAGAACACATTAACGTTGTTATTCAAGGCTTTACTGTACTTGAGTACTGTGCTCAAGTAAATTTATGTAGTTACTTTATAAATCTGCTAACTATTGAACTGCTTGCTATTGATTATTATCCCCATAACCATTGGGATGGGGCTCTTCATAATTGAATTAATTAATAAAAAAGAGGAAACTACATGATGTACTTAGCAACAAGGTGGAAAAGGCTGTATTCAGCCTCTCCAAATATCATTGACCCATATTGCCACAAATGTGAAATTCAGGGATTGTACTGTAAGTTATTGCTTGACCTTCAGTGTGTGAGCAGAAAAGTGGAATTGATCCTGAAATCTTATTTTCGTGCCATTGAGTGACTCATAACCTAGACATGTCTGTGAAGTCAAGGTTCCCAGGATCCAGACATTGTTTACTGAAATTATTTAAAAAAAGATATAGTTTACCTTCCCACCAGAACCCTATCCCTCTTAAATCACAAATTATATTTGAAAGATCAGAGGAATACTAAATTTTTGGAAACACAACACTTGATCATTATTCATATTAACCACCTTGTTTATGGGTTACCCGAAGTGCTGAGTAAAATCACCCGGCAATTCCCAACTAAAATATTATATGTTGTGTACTCGTAGTAAAGGGGTTAAAATTATCAGGTAAAACTTGTTAACACCATAATCTCATCCTCGAGGTGAGATGATGGTGTGATTCTAATCTTTAGAAAATTATAGGGACAGGATCTGTAAGAGGAGATGTGACTTCATCTTACCTCAAGTTCAGTGTATAATGCAGTGCCAAGCAATCCTGTGACCTCTTGTGCCTAACTGGTCAGGTCATGGGAGCAGCTACTGAGGAAATGAATGACACTATATTGAGGAACCAACAGAACTTTATTATTGGTACAGCTGTTATCACTGGTGTATTGGTACAGCTGTTGCCACTGGTGTATTGGTCCAGCTGTTGTCACTGGTGTATTGGTACAGCTGTTGTCACTGGTGTATTGGTCCAGCTGTTGTCACTAGTGTATTGGTACAGCTGTTGTCACTGGTGTATTGGTCCAGCTGTTGTCACTGGTGTATTGGCCCAGCTGTTGTCACTGGTGTATTGGTACAGCTGTTGTCACTGGTGTATTAATACATCTGTTGTCACTGGTGTATTGATACAGCTGTTGTCACTGGTTTGGTACAGCTGTTGTCACTAGTGTATTGGTACAGCTGTTGTCACTGGTGTATTGGTCCAGATGTTGTCACTGGTGTATTGGTACAGCTGTTGTCACTGATGTATTGGTCCAGATGTCACTGTTGTATTGGTACAGTTGTTGTCACTGCTGTATTGGTCCCGATGTTGTCACTGGTGTATTGGAACAGCTTTTGTCACTGTTGTATTGGTACAGCTGTTGTCACTGTTATATTGGTACAGCTGTTGTCACTGGTGTATTGGTCCAGCTGTTGTCACTGGTGTATTGGTACATCTGTTGTCACTGGTATATTGGTACAGTTGTTACTGGTTTATTGGTACAGCTGTTGTCATTGGTGTATTGGTCCAGATGTTGTCACTGGTGTATTGATCCAGATGTCACTGGTGTATTGGTACAGCTGTTGTCACTGATGTATTGGTCCAGATGCTGTGTCACTGGTGTATTGGTCCAGCTGTTGTCACTGGTGTATTGGTACATCTGTTGTCACTGGTATATTGGTACAGTTGTTACTGGTTTATTGGTACAGCTGTTGTCATTGTATTGGTCCAGATGTTGTCACTGGTGTATTGGTCCAGCTGTTGTCACTGTGTATTTGTGAAGCTGTTGTCACTGGTGTATTGGTACAGCTGTTGTCACTGGTGTATTGGTACAGCTGTTGTCACGTGTATTGGTACAGCTGTTGTCACTGGTGTATTGGTCCAGCTGTTGTCACTGGTGCATTGGTACATCTGTTGTCACTGGTATATTGGTACAGTTGTTACTGGTTTATTGGTACAGCTGTTGTCATTGGAGTATTGGTCCAGATGTTGTCACTGGTGTATTGGTCCAGCTGTTGTCACTGGTGTATTTGTGAAGCTGTTGTCACTAATGTATTGGTCCAGATGTTGTCACTGTTGTATTAGTACAGTTGTTGTCACTGGTGTATTGGTCCAGCTGTTGTCACTGGTCTATTGGAACAGTTGTCACTGGTGTATTGGTACAGCTGTTGTCACTGGTGTATTGGTTCACCTGTTATCACTTGTATTGGTACAGCTGTTATGGTGTTTGGTACAGCTGTTGTCACTTGTATTGTGTTGTCACTTATTGGTACAGTTGTTACTGGTGTATTGGTACAGCTGTTGTCACTGATGTATTGGTACAGCTGTTGTCACTGGTGTATTGGGACAGCTGTTGTCACTGTTGTATTGGTACAGCTGTTGTCACTGGCACATTGGTACAGCTGTTGTCACTTGTAATGGTACAGCTGTTGTCACTGGCATATTGGTACAGCTGTTGTCACTGATGTATTGGTCCAACTGTTGTCACTGGTGTATTGGTATAGCTGTTGTTGCTGGTGTATTGGTCCTGATGTTGTCACTGGTGTATTGGTGCAGCTGTTGTCACTCGTGTATTGTACAGCTGTTGTCACTGGTGTATTGGTGCAGTTGTTGTCACTGGTGTATTGGTACAGCTGTTATCACTGGTGTATTGGTACAGTTGTCACTGGTGTATTGGTGCAGCTGTTGACACTGGTACATTGGTACAGCTGTTGTATTGCTCCAGCTGTTGTCACTGGTGTATTTTTACAGTTGTCACTTGTGTATTGGTACAGTTGTTGTCACTGGTACATTGTTACAGCTGTTGTCACTTGTATTGGTACAGCTGTTGTCACTGGTACATTGGTACAGCTGTTGTCACTTGTATTGGTGCAGCTGTTGTCACTGACGTATTGGTACAGCTGTTGTCACTGATGTATTGGTACAGCTGTTGTCACTGGTGTATTGGTACAGCTGTTGTCACTGGTGTATTGGTGCAGCTGTTGTCACTGGTACGTTGGTACAGCTGTTGTATTGCTCCAGCTGTGTTCACTGGTGTATTGGTACAGTTGTCACTGATGTATTGGTAAAGCTGTTGTCACTGGTGTATTGGTACAGCTGTTGTCACTTGTATTGGTACAGCTGTTGTCACTGGTACATTGGTACAGCTGTTGTCACTTGTATTGGTACAGCTGTTGTCACTGATGTATTGGTACAGCTGGTGTCACTAATGTATTGGTACAGCTGTTGTCACTGGTGTGTTGGTACAGCTGTTGTCACTGGTGTATTGGTACAGCTGTTGTCACTGGTGTATTGGTACAGCTGTTGTCACTGGTGTATTGGTACAGCTCTTGTCACTGTTGTATTGGTACAGCTGTTGTTACTGGTACATTGGTACAGCTGTTATTTGCTGGTGTATTATTACAGTTGTCACTGGTTATTGTTGGTACCAAAGTTGTCACTGATGTATTGGTACAGCTATTGTCCGCTGTTGTATTAATTTACAGCTATTTGTCACTGGTACATTAATACAGCTGTTGTCTATTAGTTACAGCCTATTTGTCACTGGTACATTAGTACAGCTATTTGTCACATATGTTAGGTACAATATTATCACTGAAAATAATAATGGTACAGCTGTTGTCACTGTTGTATTAAGTACACTGTTGTCACTGGCGCATTGGTACAGCTGTTGTCACATGTATTGGTGCAGCTGTTGTCACTGGTGTTGGTACAGCTGTTGTCACTTGTATTGGTACAGCTGTTGTCACTGGCGTATTGGGACAGCTGTTGTCACTGATGTATTGCTACAGCTGTTGCCACTGGTGTATTGGTGCAGCTGTTGTCACTGGTGTATTGGTATCGCTGTTGTCACTTGTGTATTGCTACAGCTGTTGTCACTGGTGTATTGGTACAGCTGTTGTCACTGGTGTATTGGTACAGCTGTTGTCATTGGTGTATTGGTACATCTGTTGTCACTGGTGTATTAGTCCAACTGTTGTCACTGGTTTATTGGTATAGCTGTTGTTGCTGGTGTATTGGTCCTGATGTTGTCACTGGTGTATTGGTCCAGCTGTTGTCATTCGTGTATTGGTACAGCTGTTGTCACTGGTGTATTGGTGCAGCTGTTGTCACTGGTGTATTGGTACAGCTGTTGTCACTGTTGTATTGGTACAGCTGTTGTCACTGGTACATTCGTACAGTGGTTGTCACTGGTGTATTGGTACAGTTGTCATTGGTGTATTGGTACAGCTGTTGTCACTGGTGTATTGATACAGCTTTCACCACTGGTGTATTGGTACAGTTGTCACTGGTTTATTGGTACAGCTGTTGTCACTGGTGTATTGGTCCAGATGTTGTCACTGGTGTATTGGTACAACTGTTTTCAATGGTGTATTGGTCCAGGTGTTGTCACTGGTGTATTGGTACAGCTGTTGTCACTGGTGTATTGGCCCAGCTGTTGTCACTGGTGTATCGGTACAGCCTGCTATCGCACAATTATTAGTACGCTATTATTGTCCGCCTGGTATCCGGTACAGCTGTGTGTCGCAGTGTATTAGGCTGCAACTATTGTCACTTTGGTGTATCGTTACAGTTATTTGTCACTGGTATTATAGTACAGCTTCTATGTTCACTGGTGTATAGGTACAGCTATTTCTCACTAGTGTATTAGTCAGCTGTTGTCCCACTGGTGTGTTAAGTGCAGCTATTTGTCTCACTGGTGTAATGGTCCAGCTGTTGTCACTGGAGTGTTAATTTACCTTTATTTGTCACTGGTGTATTAGTACACAGCTATTTGTCACTGGTGTATTAATTGCAGCTATTTGTCACTGTTGTATTAATTTGCAGTTGTGACTGGTGCTGTTTTGGCTGTTGTCACTGGTGTATTAGTACAGCTATTGTTACTGGTATATTGGTCGAATCCTTTGTCACTTGTGTTTTGGTACAGCTGTTTGTCACTGGTGTATTGGTACAGCTGTTGTCACTGGTGTGATGGTGCAGCTGTTGTCACTGGTGTATTGGTACAGCTGTTGTCACTGGTGTTTTGGTACAGCTGTTGTCACTGGTGTATTGGTACAGCTGTTGTCACTGGTACATTGGTACAGCTGTTGTCACTTGTATTGGTACAGCTGTTGTCACTGGTATATTGGTACAGCTGTTGTCACTGATGTATTGGTACAGCTGTTGTCACTGATGTATTGGTACAGCTGTTGTCACTGGTGTGATGGTGCAGCTGTTGTCACTGGTGTATTGGTACAGCTGTTGTCACTGGTGTTTTGGTACAGCTGTTGTTACTTGTGTATTGGTACAACTGTTGTCACTGGTGTATTGGTACAGATGTTGTCACGTGTATTGGTACAGTTGTTGTCACTGGTGTATTGGTACAGCTGTTGTCACTGTTGTATTGGTACAGTTGTCACTGGTGTATTAGTACAGCTGTTGTCACTGGTGTATTGGTAGAGCTGTTGTCACTGGTACATTGGTACAGCTGTTGTCACTGGTGTATTGGTACAGCTGTTGTCACTGTTGTATTGGTACAGTTGTCACTGGTGTATTAGTACAGCTGTTGTCACTGGTGTATTGGTGCAGCTGTTGTCACTGGTGTATTGGTACAGCTGTTATCACTGGTGTATTGGTACAGTTGTCATTGGTGTATTGATACAGCTGTTGTCACTGGTACATTGGTACAGCTGTTGTATTGCTCCAGCTGTTGTCACTGGTGTATTGGTACAGTTGTCACTTGTGTATTGGTACAGTTGTTGTCACTGGTACATTGGTACAGCTGTTGTCACTATTGTATTGGTCCAGCTGTTGTCACTGGTGTATTGGTACAGCTGTTGTTACTGGTGTATTGGTACAGCTGTTGTCACTGGTGTATTGGTACAGCTGTTGTCACTGGTGTATTGGTACAGCTGTTGTCACTGGTGTATTGGTACAGTTGTTGTCACTGTTGTATTGGTACAGTTGTTACTGGTGTATTGATACAGCTGTTGTCACTGGTGTATTGGTGCAGCTGTTGTCACTGGTACATTGGTACAACTGTTGTCATTGGTGTATTGGTACAGCTGTTGTCACTGGTGTATTGGTACAGCTGTTGTCACTGTTGTATTGGTACAGTTGTCACTGGTGTATTGGTGCAGCTGTTGTCACTGGCATATTGGTACAGCTGTTGTCACTGATGTATTGGTCCAACTGTTGTCACTGGTGTATTGGTATAGCTGTTGTTGCTGGTGTATTGGTCTGATGTTGTCACTGGTGTATTGGTCCAGCTGTTGTCACTCATGTATTGGTACAGCTGTTGTCACTGGTGTATTGGTGCAGCTGATGTCACTGGTGTATTGGTACAGCTGTTATCACTGGTGTATTGGTACAGTTGTCACTGGTGTATTGGTGCAGCTGTTGTCACTGGTACATTGGTACAGCTGTTGTATTGCTCCAGCTGTTGTCACTGGTGTATTGGTACAGTTGTCACTTGTGTATCGGCACATTTGTTGTCACTGGTACATTGGTACAGCTGTTGTCACTTGTATTGGTACAGCTGTTGTCACTGGTACATTGGTACAGCTGTTGTCACTTTGTATTGGTGCAGCTGTTGTCACTGACGTATTGGTACAGCTGTTGTCACTGATGTATTGCAGCAGCTGTCGCTCGGTGTATTGGTACAGCTGTTGTCACTGGTGTATTGGTGCAGCTGTTGTCACTGGTACATTGGTACAGCTGTTGTATTGCTCCAGCTGTTGTCACTGGTGTATTGGTACAGTTTTCACTGATGTATTGCGCTGTTGTCACTGGTGTTTTGCACAGCTGTTGTCACTTGTATTGGTACAGCTGTTGTCACTGGTACATTGGTACAGCTGTTGTCACTTGTATTGGTACAGCTGTTGTCACTGACGTATTGGTACAGCTGTTGTCACTGATGTATTGGTACAGCTGTTGTCACTGGTGTATGGTACAGCTGTTGTCACTGGTATTGGTACAGCTGTTGTCGGTGTATTGGTACAGCTGTTGTCACTGGTGTATTGGTACAGCTCTTGTCACTGTTGTATTGGTACAGCTGTTGTTACTGGTACTATCGGTACAGCTGTTGTCACTGGTGTTTTGGTACAGCTGTTGTCACTTGTATTGGTACAGCTGTTGTCACTGGTACATTGGTACAGCTGTTGTCACTTGTATTGGTACAGCTGTTGTCACTGACGTATTGGTACAGCTGTTGTCACTGATGTATTGGTACAGCTGTTGTCACTGGTGTATTGGTACAGCTGTTGTCACTGGTGTATTGGTACAGCTGTTGTCACTGATGTATTGGTACAGCTGTTGTCACTGTTGTATTGGTACAGCTGTTGTCACTGGTACATTGGTACAGCTGTTGTCACATGTATTGGTACAGTTGTTACTGGTGTATTGGTACAGCTGCTGTTACTGGTGTATTGGTCTTACTATGTGTCTGGCGCATAATTGTGTTAGAATAAGAAAGAGTGTTTGGTGCATCAAAGATCAAACTTACAGAGTAAAAATCAAAATGGTTAAACTGTAGGAACTTTTCTTGTGTCTTCCACGTACTGTAGAAGTATTTAAAAACCATGAACATGATATAACTTTACTTATCTAGATTCATATTTCAAATCTTGTCAGTGTTTTAACTAATAGGTAAGGTGTTATTTATAATGTGCTACATATTTGGCCTTTTACCAGCATGAAAGTGAAAGTTTGTCACCACAGGCATGAAGGCCCATTACGGACAGTGTGGATATAGGGCACGATATACTAAGCCTTCAGTACAGAATGAAGCAACTTGGCTGATACTGCTTTCACATCCCCAAGTTGTATACTTAAGTACCCATTTACAGCTGCATGAACTTGGAGTGCCTGGGGATCAAACTATCGACCCCTGGAAAAGGTTCTTAATGACTTACTAATGCATTACCAGGAATTTGCAGTGTTTTGTCCCAGATCTCATTATGGTAAGTTAATAATCTGGCCTCCTGTAATATGTTTTACTTATATTATGACCATAAGAACTACAATAATATAATTACTGTTATTTTGTCTTACAGTTTATAGTGGTGTCACTAAAGGATGGGATGTTCAATAATGCCAATGTGTTATTCAAGACCAAATTTGTTGATGGCATGTCCACAGTGTCCCGCCACATGCAACGCATACCCAGCGGCTCCTCTAAGAGAAGATAGAAGTATTGCCAGCCCACAAGATACACATACTCCCTCTTTGCTGATACTGTACTGTTGTATGTCTTGATATTATTTACTTTGACCATGTGATTATGAAGTGAAAAAGAGCTAATGCTATCTCCATTGTTTTAGTGCTCTTCATCATCAATTCATCATCAATGGCAATATTTAGTATTAACATATTGCATTGAAGATTTATATTGGTGTCATCTTACCCAGTCTATTTTGTGTATAACATGTAACACAATAGGAGAGCTCCTTAGGCTGAGATAACATAGATGTGCTTGTAGAGTATGTGAAGAATTATAAACATGGTTACTGTTCGATGAACAGTTTAACTTTACACTGTAATGTTTTGTTTTCTTGATCTTTGATGCTTATTTTTTATATGCCAATAAAGTGACGTTCTTTTTGGTAAATATTAATGTTATATCAATTTAAGTAGAGGCCTGAGTACATTTAACAGATTGTGTATGTTATGTTCTTTGCAAAATATGGCACTAGTGAACCTTTAACCCGCAGCTGGTCATTGACGTTCAAGTACGTGATCGCTGATGGTAACATCATGAACGTACAAGAACGTTTTCCAAATATACTTTTCCTGTGTCTATGAAACTGAGTCTATCTACCATATTGTTGGTTGGTTGTGTCTGACATCTTGTGTAAACTTTTCACACCAGTCAGCATTGAGGAACCTTCCTCCCGTTGACCCCGCCCTCCCGTCTCTCCCCACAGTCAAGGCCGTTGGACTATGTCACTATGCCATTGAGTCTCAATAGCCATGGCAAGTGAACGTAACCGATCACTCAATCAGGATGAGATATACTCTGAATTATTTGGTAAGGTGAAGATGAACATGGTATTGACAGAGAGGCATGTATTGATAGTGATATTGAAGGTGATGATAATGACCCGGAGTGTGTTTGAACAAGAGGAAAATGACAATGATGAGGGCAAGTGGAGGAGAGAGGGTTGCTGCCCTCCCCATAACCAGGAACATCCAGTCCTCCCTCCACTTCACCGACCCCTACCACTTCCAGTCTCACAAGATGGTTACATCCACCCACACTCTTTCCTCCTCCCACCCACACACTCTTTCCTCCCTCTCACACTCTTTCCTCCCTCTCACACTCTTTTCCTCCCTCTCAAACACTTTCCTCCCTCACACTCTTTCCTCCCTCTCACACTCTTTCCTCCCTCTCACACTCTTTCCTCCCTCTCACACACTTTCCTCCCTCTCACACACTTTCCTCCCTCTCACACTCTTTCCTCCCTCTACACTCTTTCCTCCCCTACCACACTCTTTTCCTCCCTCTCACACACTTCTTTCCTCCCTCACACTCTTTCCCTCTCCCTCTCACACTCTTTCCTCCCTCTCACACACTTTCCTCCCCTCACACTCTTTCCTCCCTCTCTCACACTCTTTTCCTCCCTCTCACACACCCTTTCCTCCCTCTCACACTCTTTCCTCCCTCTCACCTCTTTCCTCCCTCCTCACACATCTCTCCCTCTCACACTCTTTCCTCCCTCTCACCTCCTCCCTCCTCACACTCTTTTCCTCCCTCTCACACTCTTTCCTCCCTCTCACACTCTTTCCTCCCTCTCACACTCTTTTCCTCCCTCTCACACTCTTCTCCCTCTCACACTTTTCCTCCCTCTCACACTCTTTCTTCCCTTTCACACTCTTTTCCTCCCTCTCAAACTCTTACCTCCCTCTCTACACTCTTTCCTCCCTCTCACACTCTTTCCTCCCTCTCACACTCTTTTCCTCCCTCTCAAACTCTTTCCTCCCTCTCGCACTCTTTTCCTCCCTCTCGCACTCTTTTTCCTCCCTCTCACACTCTTTTCTCCCTCTCGCCTTTTCCTCCTCTCACACTCTTTTCCTCCCTCTCAAACTCTTTCCTCCCTCTCAAACTCTTTTCCTCCTCTCACTCTTTTCCTCCCTCTCTCAAACTCTTTCCTCCCTCTCAAACTCTTTTCCTCCCTCTCGACTCCTTTTCCTCCCTCTCACACTCTTTTCCTCTCCTCTCAAACTCTTTTCCTCCCTCTCGCACTCTTTTCCTCCCTCTCGCACTCTTTCCTCCCTCTCACACTCTTTCCTCCCTCTCGCACTCTTTTCCTCCTCTCACACTCTTTTTCCTCCCTCTCAAACTCTTTCCTCCCTCTCAAACTCTTTTCCTCCCTCTCGCACTCTTTTCCTCCCTCTACACTCTTTTCCTCCCTCACACTCTTTTCCTCCCACCCACACTCTTTTCCTCCCTCTCACACTTTTCCTCCCTCTGCACTCTTTTCCTCCCTCTCGCACTCTTTTCCTCCCTCTCGCACTCTTTCCTCCCTCCCACACTCTCCTCCCTCCCACATTCATTCCTTCCTCCCACACTCCATCCTTCCTTCCCTCCCACACTCCTTCCTTCCTCCCACACTCCTTTCTCCCACCCACACACTCTTCCTCCCCTCGCACACCTATTCCTCTCTCACACTCTTTCCTCCTCTCACACTTTCCCTCCCTCTCGCACTCTTCTTCCTCCCTCCTCGCACTCCTTTTCCTCCCTCTCGCACTCTTTTCCTCCCTCCCACACTCTCCTCCCTCCCACATTCCTTCCTCCTTCCCAACTCCTTCCTCCCACACTCCTTTCTCCCACCCACACACCTTTCTTCCTCCTCGCACACTCATTCCTCCCACACTCCTTCCTTCCTCCCACACTCTTTTCCTCCCTCCCATACTCCTTCCTCCATCCCACACTCTTTCCTTCCTTCCTCCCACACTCCTCCCTCCCTCCCACACACCTTCCTTCCTCCCCCTCACCTCTTCCTTCCTCCCCTCCCTACTCCTTCCTCCTTCCCACTCTCCACCCTTTCTCCCTGCACTCCATCCTTCCTCCCTCCCCCCTCCCACCTCCTCTCCCACCCACACACACTTTCCTCCCTCGCACACCTCATTCCTCTCTACACTCATTCCTCTCTCTCACACTCTTTCCTCCCTCCTCTCACACTTTTTCTCCTCCCCCTTCCTCGCACTCTTTTCCTCCCTCTCGGCACTCTTTTCTCCCTCTCGCACTCTTTCTCCCCTCCCACACTCTCCCCTCCCTCCCACATTCCTTCCTCCCTCCCACACTCTCCTCCCTCCCACATTCCTTCCTCCCTCCCATTCTTCTTCCTCCTTCCCACTCCTTCCTCCCACACTCCTTCCTTCCTCCCCACACTCTTTCTCCCTCCCTCATACTCCTTTCCTCCATCCCACACCCTTTTTCCTTCCTTCCTCCCACACTCCTCCCTCCCTCCCCACACCTTTCCTTCCTCCTCACCTCTTCCTTCCTCCCTCCTCACTCCTTCCTCCTTCCCACTTTCCACCCTTTCTCCCAGCACTCCATCCTTCCTCCTCCTCCCACACTCCTTCTGTCCCTCCTTCCCACCTTTTTTCACCTCCTCCCTCCTTCCCACCTCCTTCCTCCCCTCCTTCACCTCGTCCCTCCCTCCCTCCCACACTCCTTCCTCCCTCCTTCTCCTCCCTCCCTCCCACACTCCTCCCTCCCACACTCTTTTCCTCACACACTGTTCCTCCCTCCCTCACTGTTCCCTCTCTCTCACACTGTTCCTCCCTCCTACACTGTTCCCTCTCTTACACTGTTCCCTCCCACCTACACTGTTCCCTCCCACCTACACTTGTTCCTCCCACCTACACTGTTCCCTCCCTCCTACACTGTTCCCTCTCTCTTACACTGTTCCCTCCCACCTACACTGTTCCCTCCCACCCACACTGTTCCCTCTCTCTTACACTGTTCCTTCCCTCCTACACTGTTTCCTCCCTCCTACACTGTTCCCTCCCAAACTGCTCCCTCCCTCCTTCACTGTTCCCTCCCTCCCACACTGTTCCCTCCTTCCCACACTGTTCCCTCCTTCCCACACTGTTCCCTCCCTCCCACACTGTTTCCTCCCTCCCACACTTTTCCCTCCCTTCCCACACTGCAGGTTTAACTCTGACTGAAGCTGTAGCTCATAAAAGCTGTTGCTGAAACTGTTACTGAACCTTAAGTTGATGTTGAAGCTGCTTATCATGCTGAATTTGATGGTGTAGCTGTCGAAAGAACCTTGCACAGTTGCTTTCTTTTCTCATTATACATCTTTATATAGAGGTCATTTGCATTTATTTAAATTATAAGGCTTTGTTCTGTTAATGGATCCACTTCAGAAAATATGTTCATTGCTTGCTCCATATAATATCCACTGACCTCTCACCTTTTTCATATCGTTTTAACACATCTAGTTTCTCGGCAGCTTTCTACTTTCTATTAGCTTTTGAAGCAACACTACCATCACTTGCTCTTGCTCATTGAATAGGGATGCAAAATGCTGTAAGAAATCTGTGAAAGTTTTTCTCCAGTTCCTGTTCCAGATGCTTGAAAACAAAAGGTCACAATTCGTTCCAGAGGGTATTCTGTTAACCGAATCCATTGTTTCAATGGGTAATTAGTTCCAGCTCACCGAAAATTACATACAAAGTAAAAAAAAATATGCAGTAAAGTACACTTACTTTGAGGTGTGTATGTTGACGATGATGGGAATTTGAAGTGGGAGGTGGAGGAGGAGAAGGGAGAAGAGAAGGAAGTGGGGATGGAGGAGAAGCGTTTTACTGATTCTTGGAAGGCGATTCACCTTCCATAATAATGTCAGGAACCTCTGGAATGACAGATTCTCCAACAGGAAAATCCTCTCTCCTTTTTGAAGTGGAAGGCTGAGGGCTAGCATCTTTCTCCTGCTGCCTTTTAGAGAAGAAACTGTCAATTTTTGGTTGTGGGGCATTTCTCCTGATCATTAGCTGGTTCTTGAAGAAGGAGACCACTTTATCCTCAACAGTACACAAAATAGGTTTTGTTGTTTCCATATCAGGGTGCCTTGAAGACATTTTCCTGAACATTTCCCAGTGGTGAACAACGTCTTTTAAATCTGAAGAAGACATATATTCATCACTTTCCCTTTCCTCCTCACCACTGTCTGTTTCTAACATCTCTTTCAGTTGCTGCAAGTCTTCAAGAGTAAGTTCCTCCTCATGAGACATCACAAGCTCTTCAACATCATCCTCCTCCACTTCGAGTCCCATTGACTGAACAATGGACACAATCTCCTTGTCCAACTCCGCTTCTTCCTCAAACCCCTCAAAATCATGGGCTGCTGATGGCCACAGTGCTTTCCATGCAGAATTGAGGGATCTAATGGAGACTTCTTGCCATGATGACACGATCAGTTTTACAGCCTCCAGGATGTTGTATTGTGTCTTCCAGAACTGTGACAGTGTTAGATCAGGATCAGTGGAAGTTGCCTGATGACATTGTCTGAACATGTACAGCTTCTTGAAGTTGCTGATTACATTTTGGTCAATTGGCTGCATAATTGATGTAGTGTTGGGAGGCAAAAACAACACTTTGACAAAGTCAAATTGAGTCTCCAAAGTGCTGGCAAGTTCAGAGTCATGACCAGGGGCATTATCCAGAAGAAGAAGAGCATTTAAAGGAAGTTTATTAGTGGTTAGGTAACTCTTCACAGAAGGGCAAAACACCTCAACAGCCCATTTATTAAAGAGCTGTCTCATTACCCATGCCTTACGGTTGGACTTCCAATAAACTCCAAGTTGTCCTCTTACCACCTTTTGTTGTTTGAACATCCTGGGGTTCTCAGAGTGGTAGACAAGCATAGGATTCAGTCAGAAATCCCCTGAAACATTGGCACCAAGCAATAGAGTGAGACGGTCCTTCATGGGTTTATGCCCCGGTAAAGAAGCTTCATCTCTGGTGATGAATGTCCTTTTGGACATTTTCTAACAGAACAGCCCAGTTTCATCCACATTGAACACTTGCTGTGGAAGATAATTCTCTTCATCCACCAGTTCCTTGAACTCTGCTACAAATTTTGCTGCTCCTTCTTTATCTGCACTGGCAGCTTCACCATGCCTAACAACACTAAAAATGTCACTTCTTTTCTTAAATTTATCGAACCAGCCCTTGCTGGCCCTAAACTCTTCAAACTCAATTTCAGAAGAACAAGGTTGATCTTCCTTCAAATGTTTGTATATTTCCCTGGCTCTTTCACAAATAAATTCAGTAGAAATTGAATCTCCTTTCCCTTTGTTTTTCTTTAATCCAAATAAGAAGTAACCTCTCTGTTGCTGTAAGTAATGATCTATCTTTGAACACTCTGGTAGATTTATCTCTCACTTTCACTTCTTTAAATTTTTCTTTCTGTGCAAGAATTGTCGACACAGTTGATGCCGACATGCCATATTCTTTACTTAGTACATTTGTTCTAATGCCGTCTTCATGTTTCTTAATAATTTCCTGTTTCACTTGAATTGAAATCGCCTTTCTAGATTTCTTTGGACCCAATTCAGTAATTTCACCACTAAAATTTTAAGTTCACTAGCCATAATTAAAGATTATTTTATTTAAATCAACACTGCACTGCGCTATATATTATCAATCCACTGGTCCCTCGGTTAACGAATTACCTTCCATAAGAATATTCAATTCGGTTAACGAATTCCTCTCAACATGTTTTCGCTTGCTCACCAGGTGGAATATTAGTTCACCAATGCAGTAATCGGTTCTAGGGCTTAAATTCGTTCCCATTTGAGTAAATATCAAGAAGGTTGTACTATTCAATAATTTTCGAAGTTTTATATTAAAATTTTTAGTCATTTTAGCAATTATTTAACATAATTGAAGTACAGGAAACTAGTTTTTAGTGCGCCAAACAGCCACTCAACTCACCAAACAGGCGTCAGTTTGTATCTCTGGTCAGTAGAGGTAATATCTTGCTTGAGACTCTTGAACATAAACTATTTTTATCTTTTTACAGTACAATTATTGGTCATTCTGAAATTTATTTAACATATTGACAATATATAGTGCAGTGCAGTGTTGATTTAAAGAAAATAATCTTGAATTACACCTAGTGAACTTAAAATTTTATGGGTGAAATGACGGCATGAAGCATGGGGTGATTTCTCTTCCACCCCCACTTCCTTCTCTTTTCCCTTCTCCTCCACCCCCATTTCTAATTCCCATCATCATCAACCAAGATCCTTCTACATACACACCTCAAAGTAAGTGTACTTTACTGCATTTATTTTTACTTTGTATGTAATTTTCGGTGAGCTGGAACCAATTACCCAAAATCCCATTGAAACAATGGTTTCGGTTAACGAACGACCTTCTGGAACGAATTGTGTTTGTTAACCGATGGACGACTGTATGTTAAATAAATTAAAGAATGACCAATAATTGTACAGTAAAAACATAAAAATACTCTGTGTTCAAGAGACCCACAAGCAAATGTTTCATCCACTGTACAGAGACTTGACTTACAACGGGGTTAGAGACCCAAATCCAGGTCGTAATTCGAAAATGCGAAAAAATTACATAGAAAATCTAAAATAGGTGTCTCTTTTTCTTCTCAGCACAACAAAACTCTCTCTTATAAGCTTGCCAGCCATTTTAAAGGGAATTACAAATAAAAATTTTGTCAGTACACAGAGCAATCACTAACGTCGGGACTCGAAAATACGTAATTTAAAAAATTTTGGTACGACTGGGGCGGTCGTATGTCTGAGTGGTCGAAAGTCGAGGAGTGGCTTTTTATATATATATATATATATATATATATATATATATATATATATATATATATATATATATATATATATATATATATATATATATATATATATATATATATATATATTTCATGTAAATCCACAATGAAAACGTGGATAAGATAAATCTTGATAAAATCACACGGGAAAATGGAAACAACGGAGTACCTTAGCTTTCGTCTTTATTCAAGACATCTTCAGAGGCAACTGGATTACATGGACAGAGAGAGGCTTAAATATACAGGGTGACCTAAAAACATGAGGTCAGGTCATAATGATGACATCCACTAATCCCCACACCAACACACACGTAGAGGAGCTTAAGAGAAGGGTGGTGACGTGACTAGCCAGGTCAGGTCAGAAAAAAGGGACCCACAAAAAAAACTATCATACATCTAGATCAAAGGTTTTCAAAGCATTTTTAACCTTGGGCCACTGACAAATAAATTTATGTAACATATTATCAGTTTTGAACTGACCATCAATAAACCTTAGTGATGTTCAAAGTCCGCGTGTTATATGGACTAAAAATGAAGTATACATGGTACCTCGCATTTCATACCAGCTGGATTCGGTAAAATGCTACTGACATCCACATAAGCAGCACGGGCAGTTCCCAATGAGAGGTTCACTGCGCCATCAGCTCGATGAACAGGCTTTGTGTGAAATATCACATAGTCTAGAACTGCTTTTAATGCTCTTGTGGTATGGTCGGTAGTGTTCCCTGGTCCCATGCATTAGGTCCAGGGTTCGAGTCCTGGCTGGTGAGGTCGTTGATTATATATATATATATATATATATATATATATATATATATATATATATATATATATATATATATATTTGTGTGTGTGTGTATATAGTGGTCCCTCGGTAACGAACGGTTCGATTAACGAAATTTCGGTTAACGAATTACTTCCCGTAAGGGTCTTCAATTCGGTTAATGAACAAAACTTCGATAAACGAAATCCTTATGAACATCATGTTTTGTTGTGAGCATCAGTTGATGGGCTAGTCTGCCAATTCAGTAATCTGTTCTATGTTTACATTCGTTTCCAGTGGAGTAAATATCAAGAAAGTTGTGCTCTTTAATATTTTTGCATTTTTTATATTAAAATTATTAGTCATTTTAAAATTTAGTTAACAATGATAATATTTGCAGTTCAGGGAACTAGTTTTTTGTGCGCCCATCAGCCTCTTGACTCGCCCACCAGGCGTCAGTTTGGCTTTGTTTACAGTGGAGTGAACATCGATTTTGTTGGTGTTTTTAATATTTTTGCATTTTTACATCATAATTATTGGTCATTCTGAAATTTAGTTAACATATTGATAATATATAGTGCAGTGTTGATTTAAATAAAATAACTTGAATTACACCTAGGGAACTTAAAATTTTATTGGTGAAATTACTGCATCAAGCTTGGGTCCCCTGAAAGGTGATTTCTCCTCCATCCCCACTTCCTTCTCTTCTCCCTTCTCCTCCACCCCCACTTCTAATTCCCATCATCATCATCATCAACCAGGAACCTTCTACATACACACCTCAAAGTAAGTGTACTTTACTGAATTTTTGTTTTTACTTTGTATGTACTTTTCTGTGAGCTGGAACCAATTACCCAATATTCCATTGAAACAATGGATTCGGTTAACGAACGACTCTGTAGAACGAATTGTGTTCGTTAACCGAGGGACCACTGTATATGTGGCTGCAAGACCGACTGGAAGTACTGTACTGTGACAGAACTGCGAGCCAGTAGGCTTGGCAATACTGCACCAGCCCAGGATTTAAATCCCCAGCAGCACTTTAAATGAGGCAAGTTGCCACTTTTACTAGTATTTCCTGTTTTCTTAGGTCATTTTGGGATGTTTTGGGCCAGAAAACGATTTTTTTTTAACCAGGGGAGTTACCATGTATGTGACCTTTTATGGGTTAATCATTATAATTATTACAACACCGCAATACTATCATATGGATTTATGCCGAAAGTAACATATTTGATGTCCATACCTCAGTGATTTAAGCAGTAACACTCATCATTTTTGTCACTGGAGAAGGGTCTCATGATGTATAATTGTTGTGGGTAGGGTGTGTCGCCCACACTTTTTGTTTATCATAGGAATGAGGACAAAAGTGTCAACATATTATACTCTACCAGTTTCTACACACAACCTCCCAACAAGAGACACGACTTGTGTCATCAGTAGCCGAGTTCCTCTACCATAACAAAGTTTGTTCTTCTACCTTGACCATTAGAACATGTGGTACTTGTAGTTACACATACATACATAACTTAGGTATCCAGTAATGAGTACTTTTAAGTTCTCTATTACAACAAATTTATTGTCAGACATTTGATTCATTTATTGTGTGGGTGAATCTTGGCTTTTAAATTAGGAAGAGGTATAGTATTGTACAAGCTTAGTAAGTATAGTCTAGATATTTTAATTTTTTTTAGTTTTTTATGCATATTATAACCTTAGGAGATATATATTTTGTATACTTAAGTGTCCTGCTGCTTTGAAAGCTCTATATGTACAAAATTAAAGTACTGTACTCTTTATATGGTTTATTCTGTCATTATAATACCTTTGCTAATTGTCTTTTGTTATATAAGGGTGTGACCATAACAAGAGACCTTACAACTTACCTTGTTATTGCCTATCTCCTTTCTTCTCTTTATTCCCCATATCCCTTCCACCATTCCCTCATGTATTCCTTCCCACATTGTTAACTGTTTCCCTCAACTCGGTGATGCATCCCCCTTAAGGCTCCTGGACATCACCTCCACCATTCTATTCTCTTACATTCTACTCACGTGTCCATACCACCTTAGAGGACTTGTCTTCACCTGCTCCAACACTGCACAGTTAACACTCCCTGGTATGTTTGCTACATCTCACTATTTCTTCCATTCTGTTCACTAGCTGACCTGTAGCTCAAATTTTAGTCTTCTGTTGCCATATGTCAAGGTAAGAATTGTTGCTATTGGAGACAGGGAGGGTAAGTGTTATTCTTGGAGACAAGGAGGGTAAGTGTTACTCTTGGAGACAGGGAGGGTAAGTGTTACTCTTGGAGATGGGACAGGGAGGGTAAGTGTTACTCTTGGAGATGGGACAGGGAGGGTAAGTGTTATTCTTGGAGACAGAGAGGGTAAGTGTTATTCTTGGAGACAGGGAGGGTAAGTGTTACTCTTGGAGACAGGGAGGGTAAGTGTTACTCTTGGAGACAGGGAGGGTAAGTGTTACTCTTGGTGACAGGAAGGGTAAGTGTTATTCTTGGAGACAGAGGATAAGTATTACTCTTGGAGACAGGAGTAAGTGTTATTCTTGGAGACAGGGAGAGTAGGAGTGTTACTCTTGGAGACAGGGAGGGTAAGTGTTACTCTTGGAGACAGGGAGGCAATTGTTATTCTTGGAGACAGGGGAGGGGTAAGTGTTACTCTTGGAGACAGGGAGGGTAAAGTTTTACTCGTGGAGACAGGGAGATGAGTACTCTTGGAACAGGGAGGGTAAGTGTTACTCTTGGTGACAAGAAGGGTAGAGATGTTATTCTTGGAACAGGATAAGTGTTACTCTTGGAGACAGGGAGGGTAAAGTGTTATTCTTGGAGACAGGAGGGTAAAGTGTTACTCTTGGAGACAGGGAGGAGTGGTGTTACTCTTGGAGACAGGGAGGGCAATTGTTATTCTTGGAGACAGGGAGGAGTAAGTGTTACTCTTGGAGACAGGAGATGCTAAGTTTTACTCATTGGAGAGAGGGAGGGTAAGTGTTACTCTTGGAGACAAGGAGGGTAAGTGTTATTCTTGGAGACGGAGGGTAAGTGTTATTTTTGGAGACAAGGAGGGTAAGTGTTACTCTTGGAGACAGGGAGTATAAGTGTTACTCTTGGAGACAGGGAGGTTAAGTGCTACTCTTGGAGACAAGGAGGGTAAGTGTTACTCTTGGAGAAAGGGAGGGTAAGTGTTATTCTTGGAGACAAGGAGGGTAAGTGTTACTCTTGGAGACAGGGAGTATAAGTGTTACTCTTGGAGACAGGGAGGTTGAGTGCTACTCTTGGAGACAAGGAGGGTAAGTGTTACTCTTGGAGAAAGGGAGGGTAAGTGTTATTCTTGGAGACAGGGAGGGTAAGTGTTATTCTGAAAATTGGCTAAAAATAAATCGGCCTTGGTCCTAAATCTGAAGTTGCAGTATGTCTTAGGCTAATGAATCCCCCAATTGCTGTCTCCAGTAGGTTAAATTCAGTGTCGTATTATGGTTGCACTGATGAGGCATACAGAACACCACATATATCAGTTATCAAATCAAATATCAAGTAGGATATGGCCTTTCTCTAAATAAGGGTCGTCAAGCTTTTATAAACACCTAATTTCTTAAATTTTATCAGTGGCATCTGACAAAGTATCTATTATATATAATTAAATAATGAATGCTAAAATACAAACGGCATAAGAATGTTAAGCCTTCAGTGTGATCTACAGTAATTTAGAAATAAAGTACAATACAGTAAGTCCCCGCTTAACATTGGGGTTATGTTCCTGAAAATGGAACGTTATACGAAACGACGCTAAGCGGATCAATTTTCCCCATAAGAAATAGATAAAATACAGGTGTTACGTTCCTGAGTCTCCCTTTGTTCCATGAAAAAAGTTTAATATACATAAAATAATTGCCATTTCTATAGAAAATAGTGCATGCATATACATTTACAAAGCTTGTATTGGTACTCACCGATGGGCAGAGGTGGCAAAGTGAGGCGGATGGTGGGAGCGGAGGAAGGCAGGAGAGGAGGAAGGTGGTGAGTCACTGAGACTCTGCGGCTGCCTCCTCCTCCTCCTTCTCCTAGTCCTGTGCTGACTGGGGTACCTCCGCCTCTGGTTGCTTCTCCTCGGCTGCCGACTGTTGTGAAGAAGCTGCTTCTGCTGTCCCGCAACGAAAAAATTAATCCAGTTATGACTACTTGGTGATACTTTTCTTCTCTTTATACATCTCAGTGTAACATCCAAGACTGTCATCAATACTGCTTTGAATCTTTGAGCTACGTTCTCTGTTTGGGTCATCATCTATAAGGATTTGCATACCCTGCTGGATCATGTTGAACGCTTCTGCCAACCTCTTGGTAGTTAGCGTTCGTTGTGATATTTTTCGTCGTCGTCATCTTCAATGGGACTGTGTTCTGTTAGCAGTTGCAGATCTTCGTTGATGAGCTCATTTGTATGGGATGCCAGACCTCCTCAATATCCTCTGATTCCAGCTCATCAAAGCCTGCCTGTCTATCCAAGCTGAGGATATCCCTATTCACTGCTGGGACTAAATCCGTGAATCCCGTAAAACTGTTTACGCACTTGGGCCACAATTTACCTCACATGCCATTCAGGCAACTTTCTGAAACCTCTTCCCATGCCTTGCCAATGTTGTCAATTGTGTAATGGGCGGAGCTGCCACCATTTGTGATAGGCCGAGTTTCTTTACTTCATATTTTATCATCCAAATATTCTTTTCCGTTATTATTCTTCAATTCTGTATCCATATATACCTTATATTCTTGCTTATATTCTTATATAAGTAATTCTGATATTTCTCTGCTTATAGTTTCCAAATCTTTCATTTCTTTTCATATAATGTATATTATACTTTCTGAGCTCATATGTTCTTACTTTGCTGAAGTATACTCTGTTTTATTATATTCTCAACCATGGATTAGTCTGGGGAACCATGTTATTCTTAGTATACCACTTAGTATACTTACACCGGTGGCCTGCCACCACCCAGACTTTTACTAGAATATAACCTATCTCACGGAAAACTTTTGGGTAGTGTGGTAGAGTATTTATAGGCATGTGAGTAAGTATTATTTTCTGGGAACCAATGTTTAGAAGGAATAGAGTGGTGATACCCTTAAATTACTAATTCAATATTTATTAACACAGCGAGTGAATAAGATGAGCGAGTGAATAAGATGTTACTTAAATCCACTCAGACAAGACTGGACCCTCAGGTCTTACTGTACCAATCACAAGATAGACCGGCAATCCATCATTAACCAACTATTAAGTTTATTCAGACAAGACTAGACCCTCAGGTTTTACTGTACCATTGACAAAACAGATCCGCAATTACTTATTAATTCATTAAACACTTCAAGTACTTATTACATCATTAAACAACTCCAAGTACTTAGTATATCATTTAACTACTTCAATTACTCATTACTTCATGAGACAACTGGTGTATTATTTCTCTGACAAGTAAGATTCAGGAGTTACTACATACCGTCAGATAACACTGGACCCTCAGGGCGTACTTTTACTAGTAACAAGTTACATCTTCAATTCTTGGTTATAACATTATGCACTCAGGTTATTATTTCATGGTCAATACCAATAAATACATAACACACTGGACAAACTCCACAATTACAATAGCCCTTTTAACTCTCTTTCAGTGGTTCAATAATTAACCTGGGATACTATGTTTCTGCTAGTTATCCCCAAGCATAGACCGATACTGCTCCATGCAAATAGATGGACAACAATCACCAGACGGAGTCAGTAGGGCACAGTTGTTTACAGCGACCGCCAAGCTAAAAGCTCGCTTGCTAGGTGCGCCGGGGGAGGTTGACTCGTGACAGACTGGCAGAGTCGTCGATGGCGTCCCCCAAGAAATCTCGTCCTGGGATTCTAATCTCGCCACCTTAAAGACATCCTTCGAGAACCATCTTGCCCATAGGCAGCTACCGAACCTCAGTAGTGTTGCTAACACAGAAACAGCATCTGGAGATGCGTTGAGGAGAAATCACAAGAGAGTGAATATTTAACTTCAACTATACAAAACATACGTCTGGCAATGGTACAGACGATATCTACGTTACTCGACTTAATTGGCACAGAAGATTACTATGTTAAAACGTGAACACTAATATTCACAAAAATCGACTAAGTTAAACTGAATTAACGTGACGGCGAGAAACAATCATCTACATACCTGGAGGTGCGTTGAGGAGAAATCACAAGAGGGTGATTTTTCCTCGAGCCTGGGGGCATATCCCTACCAGAAAGACTAATCTTACTAACAATAGACCTTCTATTCAAAGTGGTCGCTGGACACCTAGCTGTGACCGTCAGTGTCACAGGTCAGGCTAATTTTCTACGTCTATCTTTATGATCTAATCAGAGATTTAGTCTGTCAAGAAAGAGGTGAAATGGGTTTATATATGCACTAACAACTCTACTTGCCTGACCGCAGACCACATTCCATGTCAAAACAGCCGTTAAGTCTTGGAGATTTTGAGTTTGACAGAAACTGTTCTGAAGATTATTGACTTTCTAATATAGGCAACTGACACTACCTAAACTACAAACATCAGATTCCCTGATGTTTGGGTGACAAAATAATATAACTTCAGTAGCGATAGGAAATTCAGGATGTCCCCACGGACGACATAAAATAGGCCACTCTAACTGACAAACTCGACACTCACTTACTTGACAAGTTTTATTTACAATAAAGACAGTTGAAGCTTTCAACACCACTCACCACGGCAGGGGGTACTGCTGGGCCGGAGGCGGCGTCTGAGGCAGGACGGGTGTGTTGGGGTTGGTAGGACGTGGTGCTTGGGGCAGGAAGAGGAGCGGCTGTCTGCTTAGAGTAGCAGAGCTGCTCTAGGGTGTCTAACCTGCGGTGTAGAGACAGTAGCTGTAGAGCCGATGAGAGCTGCCTCTGCGTGGGTAATCCAGTCTTCCATGTTGCTTGAAGACTGGGAGAGTGATCAGTTTCTCCTCCATCCTGTGTGAGTGCGAATCTCCGGGGGTCACCATTTGTGGGGTTATGAGATATTGGTTCACACTCAGGATGGGATGGAGAAAGGAAACTCACAATGTGCTCACTGTATGCATATTGTATTGGATGTACAATGCAGCTTGTTGCTGGGTAGGTAGCATGGTAATAATAGTTGAGTAGAGAGAGCTGGGTGGTGAGGGTGCCCAGAGGAGGGACACGCGGCTTGAGGGACGCCAAGGTCGCTGGCGGGAGCGGCTGGCGTGGAGGAGGAGGTGTTGCTTGCTGGTGGCACTGGGTAGAAAAAGCGGTCACAGCGGTGTCAGGTCTTATAAGGCGGGGGTAGGCGTGGGTAGATAGTTGACCCCCGCTCCGTGGGCGGCGCTGGAGGCGTAGGCTGGGGAATTCGAGAAGGTTCGGTGCTTGTAGGGGAGGAATCCACTACAGCCTCACCAATTGCAACCACAGTGCAATTTCAAATTCTGTCATTACTAAGGAATAATGAAGTCTCGGGTACATTCAAGATTGAGAGAAAACGGAGGACTCAGGCATCCTGAAGCGATGAGAAAACGGACTCTTTGGATGGGGAACTCCAATAAGAAAGCATAGCTACATGTTTTGTGGGCTATTGAGCGTAATATGAATCGTCTGATTTTACGTTAACTGACGTGTATGCCCGTGGTAATTACAATTGCATGAGGAATATTGAAGCCACAGCAATATTCTCAGATCGTTGGTTTATTTTCTCTGTCAGTAGCCTTGAGCAGCTGGGCCATGGTACGGCATAAATAATACGCCTTGGTCCATAGGCTGCATCAGTGCTGTCGTGTTGGGAGGCAGGAATACAACTTTTACACTGTCATGCAAGTTTTCGAGATTGGGAGGATGAGCTGGAGCAGGAGTCACCAAACTACGGCCCGCGGGCCGGATCCCAAGTCCTTCCCCGGCTCGTGGTAGCTCCGCCTACGCTCTGACGTTACCAGAGCTTTCGTTCTGGCTTGCAAGTATTGAACAGAATGATTATGCGGCCCGCGCTCGTCATTCTTTCAGTTATCCGGCCCACTGTGAAAAAAGTTTGGTGACCCCTGAGCTGGAGCATTGTCAACGATCAGAAGAATTTTGACATCAAGGTTCTCCTTGGCACAGTATTCCTTCAGTGTAGGGACAGTGTACAAGTTTAACCACTGGCTAAATATGGCGCCGGTTATCCATGCCTTCTTGTTTGCCTTGTAGATCAATGGAATGTGATCCTTAGAGCAACCTTTCAGGGCCAGTGGGTTGGTTGCGTGAAAAATCAACATCGGCTTCAGCTTGAAGTCGCTGGCAGCGTTCATGCCAAGCAGCGGCGTCAATCGGTCTTTTGCTGCTTTAAAACCTGGAAACCTGGCGCTCTTTTCTCCTCCTTGGAGATATAGGTCCTCTCAGGCATCCTTTTCCAAAAGCGACCAGTCTCATTCACATTGAAGACTTGCTTCGATGAGTAGCCTCCTTCCTGGATAATGTTTCTATAATTCTGGCGGAACTGTCACAGCAGCAACCGTATCTGAACTAGCAGCTTCACCAGTCATCTTAATGTTATGGAAATTATAACGATGCTTAAATCATTGAAACCAGCCTCGTCAAACAAAGATCTGGCCTTATGCTGGATAACCATAAGGCTCACAGGGGCATTGCATTGATTTTGGTCCTCCATCCACATAGAGAGCATCTTTTCCACCTTCTCTATCACAGTGCTTCTAGTACGAGTTGTCTTAGTTGGACTCAGAGAAGTGCCACTTCCAGCACTAACCTTAATCAGGTCAGCGATGGTCCGGATAGTATGCACCGTTGTGGGGGTTAGACCAAGCACAGCGGCTACGTCCACAGCACGTTCCCCTTTTTCAAATCGGGTTAATACATCCATTTTCGTAGCAAGAGTAATGATCTTACATTGCCTCTTCACTACCTTAGCATCAGTAGCACATGATGAGCACTTGGTAAGCCATTTTGAATGGTTAGAGTACAGTTTTAGAGCAAAGGAACATAAACACACACGAATGATGTGAAGTCATAACAGACAGGCTTGGCGTCGCTTGAGGATGCTGTGATATTCTGCGAGTGAGGGCAGTGCGCCGAGCCGAGAGAGCGTAGCGCGGCCAGACGAGAGAGAGTGTGATGCGCCATAAAAAGTAGTCCGTGACGATGCAAAACGAGGTTGTACCGAATCATCGGACGTTTATTGAATTTGGGGTCTCTAAAGTTAAGACGTAGTACTGAAACAACATTAAGTGGGACGATGTTAATCGAGGGTTTACTGTACTTTAAAAAAATGACTAGGCATCATGCACAATGCTGGCCCTCTGTAAAGTTACCAATGATCTTATTGCTGAACATTTAAATACAGTATTACCCCGCTTTACACGGTTTCACTTTCCGCTTACGCTATACCTTGCCAGAACCGGACTTTCACTTTCCGCAGTGCATCTACTCATATATGCGGTGAAGTATAATTTTTTTTTTTATTTAGCTCATAAAATTCATACAAATTACCCGGCCAGAATATAATTTACATTGCTGGAATTCTTACAATATGATGATCATTTTGAATATAAACATCAGGGATTTTGCATAGACATACAAATTTTAGATCTAATGTAATAATTTGGTTTACACAAAGCAAATATTTTATCTTTTGTGGAAAATATACAGGTATGAAGTTAACATTCAAAATATTCCCTGACCTGCAAGGAATCCAGAAATGTCAATTATATTATCCTAACTTTAGTCTGAGGTATTATTTATGACTAAACCTTAAAATCTAGTGTTTTCACCCAATCATTTCTCAGAGAGGTAGGAGCTAGTGAGTCCATTATTTGAATGGACCTTAACCTGGCGACTGTATTTCTCTTAAATATTAATTGTGTGAGCATACCATCATAAAATTTAGATGTTATTTTTACTACAACATAGGTATTGTGTCGGAAAAAGTGGAGTTTAGGGGTCGGGCCAGTCTCTATTGGAATTAATCCCATATGTTCTGTTGTTCACTTTACGCGGTTTTCACTTTCCGCGGTACACTGTGGGTTCAATTGACCGTGTAAATCCGTAAATCGCGTAAATCGGGGTACTACTGTAATTAGTAAATATTTTTATTTACATGATCCGATTATTATTTCAAGTATAAAAGAAAACTGAATAATTTTCCCACATGAAAAAAGCTATAACTGAAAGCGGACTGTAGGGTTATTTAGAAATACAGTCAACCCTCACTTTACACTGTTAATGTAACCCACAGGGTACCGCGGAAAGTGAGAAACGCGTAAAGTGAATAACATAACATATGGGATTAAATGAAATAGAGACCAGCTGACCCCCAAACTCCACTTTTTCCAACACAATACCTATGTTCTAGTAAAAATAACATCTTAATTTTATGATGGTACATGCACACAATTAATACTTAAGAGAAATAGAGAAATACAGTCGCCAAGTTAATGTCCATTCAAATAATGGACTCCACTCCCTCCCCCTCTTCTCACAGTACACTCACTGGCTCTTCCCTCTGAGAAATTTTGGGGGGAAAACCAGGTATAGTAATAAATAATACCTCAAACTAAAGTTAGGATAATATAATTGACATTGCTGGATTCCTTGTAAGACCAGGAATATTTTGAATATAAATGTCATATATTTTTCACAAAAGATAACATATTTACTCAGATTAAACATTACATCTAAAATTTGTATGTCTAATGCAAAATCTATGATGTTTATATTCAAAATGATCATCAAATTGTAAGAATTCCAGCAATGTAAATTATATTCTGGCCGGGTAATTTGTATGAATTTTATGAGCTAAAATAAAAATCTTCAGTTAATAAAAAAAAAATATTCTTCACACATGCCAGATGGTCGGTCGCCGGTCCCTCCCTCCCCCCCACCCCCCACCAACCGTCCCGACTAGATAAATGTGTGGGAATACCAGACTGTTTACCTTTTTAGTAATAAATAATAAATCAGACTAAAGTTAGGATAATATAATTGACATTGCTGGATTCCTTGTAAGACCAGGAATGTTTTGAATATAAATGTCATATATTTTGCACAAAAGATAACATATTTACTCAGGGTAAACATTATATCTAAAATTTGTATGTCTAATGCAAAATCTATGATGTTTATATCAAAATGATCATCAAATTGTAGGAATTCCAGCAATGTAAATTATATTCTGGCCGGATAATTTGTATGAATTTTATGAGCTAAATAAAAAAATTATACTTCACCCTTGTAAAGGGGTACACCCACCGCGGAATGTGAGCATCCTGGGTTCTGGCAGGGCACTGCGTAAACGTGGAAACGCGGAATGTGGGACCGCGTAAAGTGAGGGTTGACTGTATTATAAATACTAATGTGAACCAGTTTTTGTCCAGCTGATGAAGAGCTGTCGCTGGTCTACATAACCTCTCAACAAGTGAATGCATTCTTCGAATTGCATGTATTTGTACCAATTACATTTACAGAAACCTTATTAAATCGACACTTATGGAACAACGATTCTTAGGTAATATACTATAACCATATAACATAGGATTTCATGCTTATTAAGGGAAAAAAAATTAAATTGGACTAAAATGGCTCATATTCTTTATGTTCCAACACAATAAAGTTCATTTTAGCATCTTATTGATAGGATGGTTACGTCTATATGTCCATTGATGGCATGCAGCTTATCTTTCTGCATGCATTGATGAACGCTGAGTCTCCTCGACTTTCCTGAGTGACAACTGTGAAGACTCGAAAATTAATTCTGTATTACTGAAGATACTATTTAAAAATACAGTACTGGGTACATTTTTCTTTCTACTATGCATGCCTTGCATTCAATTAGAATACGCTACTTGCTAAATTCTACCTAACTCAACTCCAGAATTAAAAATATGTTATTGCTTACTTAAACACATTATTAGAATTTTTAGTTGATTAAAAAAGTAATTATTGTAAATATAAACGCTGGAGTTATAAGTACTGTACTGTTGATGATAACTTGAGACAATTAATATCTGTACGGCAGACACCTAACTATTCAAAGCTAAGCAGCAACCATTTCTGAACTCTTACAAGCTACTCTTACCAGTCTTCTGAGCTAAGCTGTGAGGTGTTATACTGATTTTTCAACTTGTATTCTTGGGTAGTTATATATAACTTCATTTATTTTTACTCATTTACATGCAACACCATCCTAAATACATAGTGGAAAAAAGTAAAAGAAATAATTGTCATAAGGGCAAACACATACATTTCTTTGCACAGGAGTTAGCTGGCTCAGTGAGGGAGCAGGAGGAAGGCGCAGAGTGTAGTATGGTAGCGGGGAGCATTGTTTGGGACTCGATGGAGGTTGTTTCCCTGCTGGTTTGTGTTGCTATGGCAAAGCAGGAAGTGTATGCAAATGGTGATTGTGTTAAACTTTCATTTGACTTTTATTTACTGGTTTGGCAATACAATATTTTTTGTTGTAATTTATATAATAGGGCCTTGAAGCTTGCTGAAAAGCCTGATTTTGGTGAGTGAGCAAAGCTAGTGCACTTGCTATTCGACCTCATAAGATATCACCCTTAGTATGAGGGCCTGAGCTGCCACCATTTTATAAGGGCCTGTGTGTCAGTAACAATTCCTTTTACTCTCATGCTTATTACCATTGGTAGCAAGACGAGAGGAGGCTCGTGGGTATATGTAATGATAGTATCAAGCAATAGGGAAGAAACAACAGTAAATACTGTAGGTAAATAATAGACACAATATACAAATACAAAATTTATTTAAACATTAATATGAAATTAGGAGAAAGAATTTATATGTACCAACAGACGAAATCTAGTACTAGGCCCTCAGGCTCAACATACTCACACCATTACTGGGTGGACATACTCAATAACACTCACACCCCTACTGGGTGGACATACTCAATAACACTCCCAACCCTACTGGGTGGACATACTCAATAACACATAACTTTTATAGTCACTTAGCACCATAAAGACCAGGGCAACTGCCACTACAACACTCAGTCGTCAGGAGTGATACTCAAGCAACAGCCATGGGGTCCAGCCACCATGGGGTACTTTCCGACGAACTCTGAAGATCCCAGTGGATTAACTCCACCACACAAATAGCCCTACTGAGTTAGACACTCATCCACCAAGGATGGGGGCTAGTAGTGGCGTGTGGCTTGGTGATCCAGGGTCACCTCGCAGGCAGAGCGTTAGGGTCAGACGAGCCAGCTATGGGGGCCATAGGTAGTCTGAAGTGTCTGACGTCCGGGTCTCACGAAGGTAGCTGATCCTACTGGACCTCGGACATCTCCCCAGTCATAGTGGATACAACATCCATGCTACAGACACGGCCTAGGCTGCGTTAGGGACCTGTATGGGTGAATGGACGGGCACTTACTAACGGTAGAAATGCCCGCGGCACCTTCACTCAAAATAGGCCACGGAGTCTACCTACTTCTATTTCGATTAATTAATTTACTGTACACTGATGTTCAAACTGAGACTATGAACTCAGTTTCATTCCCTACTATTATCCTCACTAACAATGCTCTGACTCAGCTATCAAAAGCAAAATTAAATTGATTACAAAGGGTTGGATGGCAACAGGTCCCAACATACAGCGTCTGCTACGAAATCCCCGGATTATATTCAAAGTTCCCTTAAGACAAAGACGGGGAATCACAGAAAACGGGGGACGTTTCCACTGGGGGACTCGGAAGGTTTTGTGGACGTTTGAGCGTAATATGAATCCTTAAGGTTTTCAGGTTAGCCGTCATCACGATCATGACATTAGGAGGTAACAAGGCCAAATTTTAACACATCTAGATCAGTCTAGGCTGCGGTTAGCAGTTGAAGAAAACGGGAAACTTGAGAGAATGCATACCTATCGCAAAAGAGCTCCTTACTGTCTGTGCCGTGCTACAGCATACCGAGTTAGATTCAGGGGTCATTCCTTTCCAAAACCTACATCAGGAATAGCAGGGGGATAGAGCCGAAGGAAGGGTGGGAATAAGTGTGTGCACTAGCTTTGCTCACTCACCAAAAATAGGCTTTTCAGTAAGCTTCAAGGCCCCTATTTTAGTGAGAAGAGCTTTGCTAGTGCACTTGCTATATTCCATAGGAAGGAGGGCTCTATGATGTAAGGGGAGCAGTGATCACATGCAAGACCATTTGAATTTTATTTATTTTTTGATTAAGCGACACAGATTTGTTTTTTCTAGCGTGCTGTCTGTGGGTCGAGGGGTGAGACCCATTGCCATGCAGGGTGCGTCTGACACCTGGTGAGATAGGTATCTTGCTATGAAGCAGGAGGCCGATTTCCACTGACCCCCTTCCCGGACCTGTGAGAGGGAGTGGGTCCTCAGGAAGGCCAGTGAAGCCGCAGCACCCCACACGTCGTGGGGATGTGGAGCCTTCCCAGGGTCAGCCTCCTCTATAACCTGCTGCAACCTGTCTGCCAATCCTCTGATTGACAGCGGGCAGTCCTTCCGAGGATGAACGAAGAAATGATGCTGGCTGGTGTGTGATCGGCCGTAGCAGAGGGGTATTGGCGGAGAAGCCCGACCAGGCAGAGTCGGTGGTGCTCGCCTTCCACTTTCCATTCCGGAACTGCTATTGGCTGGATGGAGCCTGTGGTTCTCCCACTCATTTTTGCCAGGGAGGTGGAAGAAGGTGCCAAGGACACAGCAATCTCCTTGGGCATAGGAGGCCCAGTGGTCGAATATCGTGAGTGCCTTGACCTGGTAGGATCTGAAGCCCATGGCCAGCGCTATGAGGAAGAGGGCCTTCTGTAGTAGGTGGTCCCTTGATGGCCGGATGGTGAATGGATCTTGGGGTAAGACAGATAACAGATTAATCCATGTCAAGGTAAAACCTTCATAGTAACAAGAACATAGAAAAAGCAGACAACAAGAGGGCATTGGCCCTCAGGCTCGGTTGTCAATATAGTTCATAGGACTGAAGGAGTTAGGACTTTCTCCAAGGACTAGAAGGTCCAGGGTGGTTGCTGGTGCTTGTTAACCTTCACTCCGTACCCGTAATCCAGGGGGTCGATGAGAGCAGTCAGGTGGATGGACAGGGTCGGGATAGACCTGCCTCACTCGTGCACTAGAGACGATAGGATCTCTAATACTACACTTTCACTGGGTGTGGGAGATTTCTGCTCATTAAGGTACTACTGGAAAGCCTTCCAGAAGGACTCGTAATGTCAAGTAGTGGAGGGTCTTAGTCCTGACAGGAAGCCCTCCACCACGATAGGCAAATACAGTCTGCTCGAGGAGGCACGGAGAAACTCCACGCATGTAAATGAAGTGATCTCTGTAGCCTGGCAACAAGGGGATTGAAGACGCAATGGTGTTCCCAATATTACGAACCACGCCATCTATTGTGTCATGATTTAACTACCCAGCACTACCGAGCAACGCCATCTAGGGACACGACCCGAGTATGACTAGTCTTAGTCACCACTCCGGGTTTCCTTTCTTCATATCCTGGTTGTTGCGTCACCCCCTCCAACTCTTCCTCATCAGCTCCGGATCGAGGAGACGGCAGTTCACTCTGGGAAGTGACCACACTTGGATTACCTATCCTGGAAACCTACGGCACAGTGACTACCTACCATCTTCTTCAATACTCAGCCCTACTCGTCAGACACTTCAGCACCGCACTTGAGTATTGTAACCCTATATTACCTCCCACCTCCACTTGCTTCAGATTGTTGTATGTTGTATAAATATGTACATACTGTTAAGCCCATGTTGCGTATGTTTAAGTTAAGTATGGTTAAGGGTAAATTATAGAAAGCTGGATATTTTGTTAAGAAATTTATTGTACTTTATTATACACAACAAAAACTAGCATCCTTTGTCTACCCTTTTATAGTCCGATTGTCTTTGTTTCTTTAGTTTTTTATTGTTGCCTGTTGGGATCTGGGTAGACTTTTAGCTATATTCTAAACCAGTTTCTAAATCCCCAATTCGTAACAAATGGCGACCGTGACAGGATCCGACCTTAAGTGCCATATTTCTTCCCCCCTTGTTACTCCTTGTTAATTATTCCTCCCAGTCACTTCTGTTCACAATTGCTTTACGGTGGTTTAAAGTTCCCTTCATATGTGTGTGCATATATTGGTATTATCGTACAGTAAGAGTGACAGACGTAGGATATTAGGTTCCGAGTGTCATAAGGCTTACCTGTTATTACACGTAGGCAGTCGTGCAGTAAGTCTTATCGAGTGTAGGGAAGAATCCGGATCTGTTTAATGCCGTACCCTCGCTCCAGAGTAGGCTGTTCCATAGTCACTAGTTTAGGGTGAAGTGATATCTTGGGACGCCCCGCTCTACCAGGACCCCATAATTATAAAGCCTCAATTATTGTTCTTCTCATTATCTCATTCGGGGTCAATAATAAAGTAACTCAAGGGTTGTTTATCCGGAGCTTTATATTAATGCCGTAATACGCCCTTCCTGTTTCAAGTATCTTTTCAAGTCTCTTATCCTTATCTAAGGATCTTATCAGAAGAACAATATTCATGAGTGTAATTTCCCTAGGTATAACTTGGGTAGTTTCCGGGACTTTCTGGTTATCCACTGCCGTGACATTTTCTAGGGTAATCCACTTATCTTATCTTTTTGGCCATTATTTAATTTATCTAGTTTTTCTTAACAATGACCACCTCTGGTTTTGATCTCCAGGATTTTATTGAAAATCCTTCCGTAGCTAAATTACGTGTTAATATCCTGAAGAAAGAATGGAAAGGAATAGCCACCTATTACAATATCCCATATTCACAGCAAATGACTAAGGAAGTGTTAAAAAATCAGGTAATTGAAATGTTGGTTCAACAAGAAGTTTTAGAAGAATCCGCTGTTGACCAATTAACGCCCATGTCCAATATACTTCAACCACTATCCACCACCCCTCCTCACTCAGAAGTTGCCTCAGGTCTGGCTAGCCCTCAAGAAAAAACACAAAGAGTAGACGCCTTAGAACTAGAACGAGCTAGGTTCGAGTTCCAAATCAAAATGAAAGAACTCCAGTTGGAACAGGCCAAGTTGGAGCAGGAGGGAAAGTTGGAACAGGCCAAGTTGGAGCATGAGGGAAAGTTGGAACAGGCCAAGTTGGAGCATGAGGAAAAGTTGGAACAGGCCAAGTTGGAGCAGGAGGCTAGACTGAAAGAACTACAGGTGAAAGAGACAGAAGTCACCTTAACATCGGAGTTTAAATCAAAAGAAGTGGCATTAAAAGAGAGACTAGCTGCTTTTAACCCTGCTAATGCTTCTTCCCTTGTTCCCGAGTTTGATGAATCCGATATGGACGGGTCATTTAGGACTTTTGAGAAAATAGCCGGGAAGAATGAGTGGCCTAAGGACCAGTGGGTGTCGGTGTTAGTTCCTAAATTATGTGGTAAGGCTCGTAGAGTTTATAACTGTTTAGACCAGACTGATGACTATGATAACGTAAAAAAGAATATCCTCACCTCTTATGCTATCACGCCAGATAGATACCGGCAGAAGTTTCGTAAACTAACCAAACCATTTTCACACACCTTTGTTGAGTTTGCTCAAGAAAAGCTTAGGTTTTTCAAGAAGTGGTTAGAGGCTACAGAGACCTCCACATTTCAGGATTTATTAAACTTGGGAGTCCTGGAGGAGTGGAAGAGCAAGATACCATTTCACATCTTGAAGCATGTGGAGGAGCGTGGAGAGGTTAATTTAGGGCGTGCGGCTGAGGTGGCTGATGCGTACGCCTTGCTGGTGGAGTCACTGGGCAGTAGGGAACGTGGTACTTTCCAGCATGTTAGGTCCTCCTCTGATGATAACCTTGGGGACGTGAGTGGTAGGTCGAAAGGTCCCACACCTACCCTCCCTGATGCAACCAAGTTTTATTGTTCTTACTGTAAAAAACCAGGCCATACGATCCAGTCTTGTAAACACCCAAAGTGTCGAACTTCTAAAAGTAGTTCCCTGGATCCCAAATTCAAACCAATAGCAACCACCAATGTGGAAAGGCCCCATCAGGATCTCTTCTCTTCATTCACCTATGAGGGAAAAATTTCAATCATAGAGGGGTCTCGTTCTTTCCCTATTCGTATACTACGTGATACGGGCGCAACACAATCTATCCTCCTGTTTAACGTCATTCCTGATATATCTACAGCATTTACTAATGAGAGTGTTCTAATTTCAGATCTCTCATCCCATTCTTCCTATCCCTCAGCTAAAGTGCACCTCCAATGTCCTTTGATTACTGGGGAAGTGCAAGTAGCCATTAAGAAAGACCCAATGCCTGTGAGCGGCATTCATTTATTATTGGGTAATGACTTGGTAGGAGATCTAGTGGTTCCCAACATAAAGACAGTCGACTCTCCCTTACCTGTCAACTCCACCACTGACCTTGAAGACACTATTCCTCACCTTTTCCCATCTTGTGCTGTCACCCGGTCACAGAGAGTGCGAAATGGACCCTCTTCATCTAAAACCACCTCCAATATCTTCCTACCCACAGAAGATCTGTACAATAAGACCATTAGTATGGATGAGCTCATTAAAGCCCAACAATCTGATCCATCTTTGAATAAACTTCATCTTGCGGCAGTTGAGGGTAAAGATTTTAATACCCTTCCTTGTTTTTATTATCAGGAAGGGGTTTTGATAAGGGCCTATAGACCCCCTGAGCTTACCCATCTAGACACGTGGTCTGAAATACATCAAGTGGTAATTCCCTCCTCAGTCAGACCAGCATTAATTGCCCTTGCCCATGATGGTATTTCAGGACATTTGGGAATCCTGAAAACATATAAAAAGCTCCTCCAACACTATTACTGGCCTGGACTTAGGAAGGATGTGTCAAAGTACCTAAAATCTTGTCATATTTGTCAAATGGTAGGAAAACCAAATGAAAGTATACCAGCAGCTCCCATTAAGCCCATCCCAGTATTTTCTACACCATTTGAAAAGATTGTTGTGGATTGTGTGGGCCCATTACCAAAGACTAAGAAGGGAAATCAATTCCTGCTCACAGTTATGGATACCAGTACACGTTATCCTGAGGCTTTTCCCCTTAAAAGCATCACTTCAAAAAATGTAATCAAACCTCTTTTGCACCTTTTCACTTCAGTGGGCATTCCTAAAGAGATTCAATCCGATCAGGGCACCAATTTTACAAGCAATCTTTTCAAACAGGTGATGAAAGACCTCAGTGTGGACCATTGTACATCTTCGGCTTACCACCCACAATCCCAAGGTTGCTTGGAACGGTTCCATCAAACTTTCAAATCAATGCTAAAAAAATACTGTATAGAACACCAAAAGGAATGGGATGAAAGCATAGACTTGTTACTCTTTCTACCCATTCCAGGCTCTCCCCTTAAAAGCAAGTTTACTGGTCCCTATATAGTTGCTAATAAACTATCTCCCCTCAACTATATAGTCCATACTCCTGATCGCAGAAAAGATTCACAACTTGTTCACATTAATCTCATGAAACTTTACCATTCCAGGCAGTCAGAGGAAGACATCCCAGAGGCTATAAGCCTACCTGTATTGCATACGGCTTTGTCAGGGCCGGAGCCGGAGACAGATGACATGGACCTATTGGAGAATTTAGACTTCCCTCTACCTAAAGAAAACCCTGCTAACAGTCACATACTCAACAACTTGGATGAGTATTTTTCTGTTCTGAATCCATCTCAAGCAAAAGATCTCACTAAGTTATTATCAACATTTCCTAAAGTCACGTCAGACCTCCCAGGGTTTTGCAATATACTTAAACATGATATTAAGCTAATCTCAGATGATGTACAACCCATTAGGCAATCAGCATATCGGCTAAATCCACAAAAAAGAGAGATTATGAAAAAGGAGGTAGATTTTTTGTTAAAACATAACTTAGCTGAGCCTAGTACCTCCCCCTGGGCTTCACCTTGCCTTCTCATTCCAAAACCCGATAGCAGTTTTCGTTTCTGTACCGATTATCGTAAAGTGAACCAGGTCACTGTCTCAGACTCCTACCCTTTACCTTTGATTGAAGATATAATAGACAGCATAGGCTGTGCAAAATTTATTACAACGGTGGACTTGATGAAAGGATATTATCAAGTGGGACTCACGGATAGGGCAAAAATAATCTCAGCATTTATAACTCCATTTGGTCTTTTTCAATATTTGGTTATGGCGTTTGGCTTTTCTAATGCTCTGGCCGCATTCCAGAGGGCAATCAATTACCTGATTCAGGACCTAGATGGGACGTTCGCCTACCTGGATGACCTGGTGGTGGTGTCGGACGGCTGGGACGAACATCTGGTGTGTTTGGAGATACTGTTCGCACGATTGCAAGAGACTGGATTCACCATAAACCTGGCTAAATCTGCTATTGGCCGGGCCTCAGTGACTTACCTGGGACATATCGTTGGGCATGGTATGGTGAGACCCAAGGACGGAAACGTTAAAGCCATCTTGTCCTTCCCCACTCCAAGGACGAGGAAGGAACTCATGCGCTTCCTGGGGATGTGCGGCTACTACCGCCGGTTCTGCAGTAACTTCTCCAGTGTGGCCGGACCCCTCACAGACCTTACCAGTTCTGCGGTCCTTTACATCTGGAACCAGAGGTGCGACCAGTCTTTCTACCGCCTCAAAGCCTTCCTTGCCTCCAAGCCTGTAGTCCACTCACCTGACTACACCTTGCCCTTCCATCTGCAAATCGACGCTAGCGGTGTCGGAGCGGGGACTGTGCTCTGACAACCCGACCCAACCACTGATGTCCTTCACCCTGTGGCATACTACTCTGCCAAGTTGAAAAAACATCAGACCAACTACTCGACCATAGAGGAGGCCCTGGCTCTGGTGTTGGCAATAAAGAAGTTTGAATGTTACCTCCAATCTCGCCCACAAACAACCCTAGTCTTCACTGACCATAACCCGCTCACGTTCATCCAAACCAACAAGACCTCTAACCAGCGAATCCTCTGCTGGGCTCTCCTCACCCAGCCCTTTAATCTACAAGTCCGGGACATAAAGGGGGTGGACAACCTGATTGCGGACTCCTTATCCCGAGCTCCAGTGGAAATGCAGCAGCTACTCTCCAGACGCACCAGGTGATCACCTCCTTCGCGCCCGCGCTACGGAGGTCTTTGGAGGGGGGGTGTATTATGAACCACGCCATCTATTGTGTCATGATTTAACTACCCAGCACTACCGAGCAACGCCATCTAGGGACGCGACCCGAGTATGACTAGTCTTAGTCACCACTCCGGGTTTCCTTTCTCTATATCCTGGTTGTTGCGTCACCCCCTCCAACTCTTCCTCATCAGCTCCGGATCGAGGAGACGGCAGTTCACTCTGGGAAGTGACCACACTTGGATTACCTATCCTGGAAACCTACGGCACAGTGACTACCTACCATCTTCTTCAATACTCAGCCCTACTCGTCAGACACTTCAGCACCGCACTTGAGTATTGTAACCCTATATTACCTCCCACCTCCACTTGCTTCAGATTGTTGTATGTTGTATAAATATGTATATACTGTTAAGCCCATGTTGAGTATGTTTAAGTTAAGTATGGTTAACGGTAAATTATAGAAAGCTGGATATTTTGTTAAGGAATTTATTGTACTTTATTATACACAACACAAACTCGCATCCTTTGTCTACCCTTTTATAGTCCGATTGTCTTTGTTTGTTTATTTTTTTTTATTGTTGTTGCCTGTTGGGATCTGGGTAGACTTTTAACTATATTCTAAACCAGTTTCTAAATCCCCAACTCGTAACACCAAACATTAGTGGATGTGGACACCAGCCGAGTAGCTCTGAGAACCATGGTTGAGCTGGCCAGTAGGGAGCCAGGAGGACCTTCACCTTGAAGCTGGGAAGCTTGTGGCAGACCCGAAGCAGGACCTTGGAGCAAGGGGGCGGGAACAGGTAGATGTAGATCCTCCTGTTCCAGTCCTCCGTGACAGCGTGTGGGTCCCTATGTGGTGTTGGCGTCTACTGACTCAAGTAAGCTGGGAGCTGAGCGGATGTCCGAGAGGTAAAGCGGTCCACTTCCGGCAGACCCCACCGATCTATCAGTGATTGAAACACACTCTGGCGTAGTGTCCTCTCTGCTGACATTCCCTTGAAGAGGGAGAGAGCATCAACGATATGTGCAGGTCTGCCTTTGTCGGTCAAAGCAGCTGTCTCTATGATGTTCTTCACTTGTTTAAATTAAATAAAAAATGGACTCAAAGTCTAAAAATATATAAAAAATGGGGACTTTTCTTCCTATTTTTTTTACTCTAAATAAGGTGGGTTTTATCCTACTGTGCTGTATGTAAAGTGGCAGTAAGTTGATTAACTGGCAACAACTGTGCATCAACACAACCTAACCCTGCATTCACTGGATCAGCTATGAGCCTACTGATAGTGTCTATGAAAGATTGTACAGAGGCTTCAGCTGCATGCATATATTCTGTAAAGAAGAGCAGCCATTTCAGTGTAGATTCTGACTGTGTGAATCCCTGGACAACGCATGTTAGTTGATTAGTTTTGTCATCAATAGCATTAATGTGAGAGGTCAGAGTTTGTGCTGCCTTGTAGGACTGTTCAACGGCCCTATTTTGTTCCTAAACCGCTTCTGAAACTGCATTCATTTTGTTCCCTAGTTTAGCTACATCTTCGGCGATGCCGTACCAAACAGTGTTACTTATTAAACCAACAAAATTAAATAGACCACGTTTTTGACGCCGCTGAGAATGTACAGTACATTCTTCCCGATGTCTTCAGAAGATATAGGGAGTAGGGTGTGTCAATTTTGTCAACATGTTAAAAATCAAATTTGGTAGTCAAAATATTGTGCCTCTTTATGTCTAAACTTGAGATTAGCAAACAAAAATGAATTGAAATAACCCTCACCTACATCAATTATACCTTAAAGTTTCAAATATCAGTATTTCAACAAATTAATGAGACTTGATTAGAATTATTCACTTGATATTAACTAATCTCATGTAAGCATATGGATTATGGAGTATTTTATGGTTCTATAGCTTGTGTACAATATGCATGTCAGAACATGAACATGAACAGGCTCTCCGTGTGGGACAGTTTAATTCTTGTTTTGACTTGTACCAAGCGTGAGGATAAGGCGCCCGGCTCACTCTCCTTCTAGATATCATAGACGGTGGTTTGCTCTCATTGCACTTGCACCTACTCTACCAGACGAATTCTACATTTTAATTATTGTAAGTAGGGCATATTGATTGTCGCAGTTACTTATATCATTGTATAAAACATTATGTTCTAAGAAATTATTATGTTATTTCTGTTACAGCATTTTTGATAAACAAATTGATATTTTTTGAAACAACAATTGAATTATGAAACATTGAAATATTTTTCTATTTGTCAGATAGTGTGAAGATGTCAAAATTGAAGACAAGAAGTCAGTTGTCAACCCACTTGAGCCTGCTAGTTGGTAAAGGGAAGGAGCTTCCTGTATCAGAACTTCCAACAGTGAGAGACATGCTAAGATTAGGGTTACTCCTTCGAGAAAAAAATGCAAAGGACAGAAGGAACTATACAGATAAAGAACTCATAAATGACATGATAGTCCCTCTTCTGCATCAATGGACAAAAGCTAATGCACTATTCAAACCACCTGTGATTAATCAGTGTCGAACTATTGAGCTAAAACTAACGAAATTATGGCACAAAGCAGTTGAAACATCACTTGGTAAAGGAAACTTGGCCAGGAAAAATGAATTTCTGCACACACTTGATACTCTGTTTGACATTTTGACCTGCAAGTGCTCCATACAATTATGTTCTGAATCCAACTGTTCTCACTCAGGTAAGAGAGAAAATAATTCCCACATTGATTGTGGTTGTCCTCGTGAAAAGAAGATCCCTGTTTTAGAGCTTGAATTTATAAAGGCACAGAGGACAAAGGCAGAAGGCCAAGGAAGTATGCAAATGGGTTCAATAGATTATTCAGAAACAAAGAAGCAGATTGCTAATGCCAAGAAGAGAGAACAAATCCGAGAGAGGGAACAAAAGAAGAAAATGAAGAGTGAAGAAGCCATCCAAAGAGAGGAAGAGCTGTGTCAAGATGTTTATCACTTCTTTGATAGTTCTTCTGATGAACAGGAAGCAACATCAGATGATAGTTCCAAAGAGCCATCTGAACCTTTACCAAAGAAAATGAAATACAACACAAGAAATATTTCAAACATTGCTTTAGCTAGTATTCGCCACCATGCTGGACTTCGTGAGGCTGCAGAAATTGCAACTGCCGCTTGGATAGATGCAGGCCTCATCAGCCGAGAGGATGTATCTTTGGTGATAGATCATAATAAAATTAGAAGAGCACAAGAAAAAATAATGAAGGAAATATCTGATCAGCATGAAAAAGATTTAAGCGAGGGAGGGCTCTCCTGTCTTTTGTTTGATGGAAGAATAGATGACACAAAAGTTTTGCTAGAAGTAGAGGGAGTGAACAGAAAGTTTCCAGGTCTCATCAAAGAAGAACACTACTCTGTCTGTTCTGAGCCTGGTGGTCGGTTTTTGTTTCACTTTGCTCCCGAAACTGAAGTAGAAGGGAAGAAACATGCAGAGGTCATTGCTGATCATATTTTATGTTGGGTTCAGGAGAGAGGACTTGGCAGTTCACTGCAGGCTGTTGGTGGAGATTCAACTGCAGTGAACACCGGATGGCAGGGGGGTGTAATGACGCATTTAGAGAAAAAACTAGGAAGAAGACTTGTTTGGATTGTATGTGATTTACATACAGGCGAGCTACCTCTTCGTCATCTCATCCAGGAACTTGATGGTCCTACAAAGAGCAACAACAAGTGGTCAGGTCCCCTTGGCATCATGCTGGATGAAGCAACACAACTAGAAATAAATACAACCTTTCCAAAGGTCGAAGTTGGCCCTCCCCTTCCGGCGTTGTCTGAAGGAGTCATCAAAGATCTCAGCACAGATCAATCCTATGCTTATCGTATTGCCCAAGCAATAAGATCAGGAGAAGTGCCTCAGTCATTGGCTCTCTTGGAGATTGGACCTGTCAGTCACAGCCGTTGGTTAACTACAGCTCTTCGTTTCTGCAGGATTTGGATTTCCAAACACGAATTGAAGGGCAAAGTGCTGAAGAATTTGAGGTTAATTGTTGAATTTATTATTGGAGTTCATCTTCCCCAGTGGTTTAGTGTGAAACTTAATCCTATGTGGGTGGATGGGCCCAATCACCTTTTGTTTCAATTGCAGCTAGTAAGAACACAGAGGAAGGTAGTGAGGGACATCGTGTTACCTGTGGCAAGAAGGTCCGCTTGGTATGCTCGATCAGAAGCAGTTTTGCAAGCAATGCTTTGCAGTCAATGTACCAATCTCCGAACCGAGGCTGTAGAAGTCATTCTAAAGATTAGAGGAACGCTAATAGATGACGACCAGTTGGGAGACTGTTCGTTTCATTCAAGAAAAGTTCCCCCAATAAACGTCAATGCCACCAAATTGTCAGAATTGGTTGACTTGAGTTTGGAAGTCTTAGAGCCACCATTGACAACAAGTCTAACTAGCCAAGAATTGAGAAACCTTAAAGAGACTCCAATGCAGGTGCCGAAGTGGCCTTCCCACACTCAAAGTGTGGAGAGATGTGTGAAAATGGTCACAGAAGCAGCGGGCCATGTTTACAGCCACGAGAGGCGAGAAGGTTACATCAAAGCACAAATAGCAAGCAGACTACTGATGACAAGAAACCAAAGCAAAGAGAGTATGAAGGCATTGGTTACTTTCAAATAGACTACGGATAATAAAATATAATAATTTGAAACTTGAAACAGTAACATGTGTGCAAACGCTGGTTATGTTATAAATTCACAAATATGTACATTTAAAAATCCATTTGATGTAGGTAGGACTTATTATAAAAAAAAATTTATGCCAGAATATTGTTTTGCATGCTTAAAGACTACAATAAATTGCTACCAAATTACTCGATTTTCAATTTAGCCAGTTCACCCCCTAAATTGACACACCCTAATAGGGAGCTTTCCTAGTTTTTGCCATGTATAAAACAGCTACAAACCTGAAAGGTCTAGTAGAGTCTCAATACAATACAGAGACTACTGTGCCGACAACATGCTCCTTTTTTAAAACAACCTAATGAATACTAACTGAGATCTTGTCTATGCCTCCGACAACCGTAATGTGAACAGCTGCAACTTCTCTTGCATCTTCAATGCTTGCTTTGATAAATGCTTCCCGCTCAAGACTAAGTCAGTGAAAACTGTATCCACTTCCAAACCCTATATCACAAGCGAAATTAAGATAATGATAAAAGAAAAGCACAAACTCCAAAGGAAATATGCAAAAAGACCCATAACTTTCGGTGATGCTTACCGAAGTGTCAGAAATAGAGTAACTCAAGCAGTTAGAAATGCCAGACGTAACTATTATACAAATAAGCTCCGGTCAGCATCAGGCGACAGTAAGAAAACCTGGAATGTCATAAATTCTATTCAGAACAGGAACCCTCAGCCTTCGGCCCCCACTCAGCTTTTATGATAAATGATTCAGTTGTAACGGAACCCTCCCCCATTGCCAACCACTTCAAAGAATATTTTATAAATGTTAGTAAAAATCTTGCAGAGAGCATTCCTGATCACCATGAGGAATTTAGAGCCTACCTGCAAAACAGACAGCAAAATGAGTTATTCTTATCCCCTGTCACAGCAGACGAATTACTGGCCATCATAAAAATGTCCAAAGATGCAGCAGCAGGCAAAGACAATATACCAATGAACATCATAAAGAAAGTAGCCCACTTATTACTACTTGTTCTCCTACACATTTGTAACTCCTTCACTATTTTTTTTTTTACGGGGATTAGCCCACCCAGGCACAGGTCACTGACCCACATTGGGGCCTGGGGTGGCGAAAATGTTGTAATAATAATAATAATAATAATAATAATAATAATAATAATAATAATAATAATAATAATAATAATAATAATAATAATAATAATAATAATAATAATAATAATAATAATAATAATAATAATAATAATAATAATAATAATAATAATAATAATAATAATAGCAATAATACTACTACTAATAATAATGATGATGATGATGATAAAGAACCATAAAGAAATACAAAAAGGAAAAATAAGATCAAAAGTGAGAACAAATATATGTAGGCTATGTTGCAGAAGGGCTGAGACCTGTAGAAGATAAAGTAAGAGTGTAATCGCTCATACGATCGATTTTGGTTTGTGCAGGACAAAAAGACCCTTGTCGTTGACGCGATGAGTATTATTCGGTCAAAACAATTGAGACCCTACAATTGTGTGTAATTGAGGCAGAAAGTCAGATCAGCAACTTGGAACTTGGTAACATTTTTCGTGATGCCATATAGTAGCAGGGTCTACCATAGACAACACATTATGCTTCTAATATCTTCCCAGGCGGTAGTACCTCCCTGTTTGGTAGCTGCCTAATACCTACTACCTATAAGTGGTGTCTTTCCGAATAAACTGAAAATTGCTAAAGTTCACCCAGCATATAAAAAATCTGGGGACAAAGGTCTCTTCAAGAATTACCGCCTCATATCAGTCCTCCCAGCCTTGAGTAAGATACTGGAAAAACTAGCATGTAGTAGACTAAATTCCTTCTGCAATGCCAATAACATCTTTACAGACTCCCAGTTTGGATTTAGAGCTAGGAGGTCGACTGAGAGTGCTTTGCTATTGTAGGGGTATCGAGATATTAATGTTGTCTAGCACTCAGGATGGAAGGAAACTCTAATGTGGTTTTCTTGTATAATATAAGATATATGATAGACAGTCTGGTGCTGGAGATGCCGTGTGGTGGGGAGCTGCTCAGTAGAAGACGTTCGGTGAGTAGCGTGTTGAAGGAGGTAGATGTGCAGGAGCTTCGTTAGAGAAGATGTTGCCTGTTGCTGGCCTCCTGGTTGAATAAATGTTAACAGCTAGGAGCTTGCTGGAGGAGGTGTTGCTTGTTCAGGAAAATGGGCAGAATGAATCTCAATGGAGAGACAGAGCTTATATACCCAGGAGCAGCCGCTATGAGTCATGTTGGGAAAACCCGAGAAGTCGCCGGTGACTAGTTCCGTTGCTAAGATACGGTAACATCTGGGGACAGCTCTCGCTTGGTTGCTAGGCAACGGCACGTTGGAATGTGATAGCAGGTGGTGGCTGCTACGCAGTTTGTAGGGGAGACGTCCACTACAATACTCCCCCTCCCCTCCCGGCGCGGCGGGAGGCTGGATGTTGTCCGGGTTGTGTCCCACACATAACACATACCGGGCAGGTGTATGTACGACTCGACCGCTACGTGTAACAACTCCATCCAGTGACACAAAACCTGTGGGAGAATTAGGAGGAGAAAGAGGGTTTGGGATTAGAGGAGGTTGTACAAGCAATGGTTGTTGTGCTCCTGCTGCTGCAGGGGCTGCGTCAGGAGGAGGGTCCATGGCAGGAGCAGGTTCTATGATAGAAGGGAGATCTATTACAGGTTCAGATTCTATGACAGGAGGAGGGTCTATGACAGGAGCAGGTTCTATGATAGAAGGGAGGTTTATTACAGGTGCAGGTTCTATGACAGGAGCAGGTTGTACATGAGGGTGAAAAGAGGGTGCCCAGAAATGTCGAGGGCGTGGTGTTGCTGCCGGTGGTAACTGCGGGTGGACTGGTGCAGGCGTATTTTGTTGATGGTGCTGCTGGGCTGGGGGCCCGACGGGTAAGGCGGCCGGTTTGACTCGGTCTATGCTGACGGTGTCATGTCTGCCATTCCGGATAATTGTCAGGAACTTTGCTGAACGGGTAACCACCTGGAAGGGTCCATCGTAGGGGCGTTGTAATGGGTTGCGGTGAGCATCATGCCTGACGAAAACATACTCGGCTGTGAGTAGTGCAGGAGGGATGTGTTCAGGGCGCCGAGTAGGCTGGCGTGGAGCAGTAGCTCTGAATGCAGAAACTGCTTGTTGTAGCTTTTGGAGTAAGTCGTGACGAACGGCTGGAGTGGTTTGGTTGGGATCAGGAGGGAGTGAGAAATCCCCGGGTAGCCGAAGGGGCTCGCCTAGTGTCAGATCTGCTGGGCTACAGTCCATATCCTCCTTGTGTGACGCACGGATGCCGAGGAGCACTAAGGGAAGCGCATCAGTCCAGCTGTAAGGGTCGTGCTGTGCGTTGAGTGCGTCCTTCAGCTGCCGGTGAAAACGTTCTACCATGCCGTTGGCTTGAGGGTGGTATGCTGTAGTGCGTTGTCTAGACGTGCCGAGGAACTGTAGGAGGTGCTGCCAGAGTTGTGACTCAAACTGTACTCCTCGGTCAGTGATTACGGTTGCGGGGGGCCAAAACGGGAAACCCAACCGGACATGAAGGCGCGGACAGTAGTCTCTGCTGTAGCGTTGGGCATGGGAATTGCTTCTGTCCACCTGGTGAAACGGTCGATGCAGGTGAAGATGTAGGTGCTACCGTAGGATGATGGTAGAGGTCCCACGATGTCGAGGTGTACTACTTGAAAACGTCCTTTGGGAATAGGAAAGGCTTGTAAGGGGGCCCGTATGTGACGATGTATTTTGGAGGACTGGCAGGCCAGGCACTGGGCAGCCCATTTCTTAGTATCAGACTTGATGCCGGGCCAGACGACACGTTGCGTGAGGAGGCGCTGGGAGGCCCGCACACCCGGGTGGCTGAGACCATGGATGCGGTCGAAAACAGCGCGGCGGTGGACGTGAGGCACGAACGGTCTAGGCTGTCCACAGGATACGTCGCACCACAATTTCATCTTTGTGCCAGGAACAGGGAGTTCTTGGAGTATGAGGCCTGAGGGGGATGTCTTGTATGCTGCCAGGTCTTCGTCTTTCTCTTGAGCCGCGGCTAGCTGCCCATAATCAATGGGTGGAGATGAGGGAAGAATGGTGGATGTACAACGAGAGAGGGCGTCGGCGATCTCGTTGTGGCTACCTTTAATGTGTTGGACATCGCTGGAGAACTCCGAGATGTAAGCCAAGTGGTGCAGGACACGAGGTGTATGTGACTGGGAAGCTGAAGCGAAGGCGTGGACGAGGGGCTTGTGATCAGTGAAGATGGTGAACTGACGGGCCTCGAGGAAGTGTTGGAAATGTCTGACAGCCAAGTATATGGCCAGGAGTTCTCGATCAAAAGCGCTGTACTTGAGGTGTGGTGGTTGAAGCCGTTGTGAGAGGAAAGCAACGGGCATGAAAATTCCGTTGATCTCCTGCTGTAAGACGGCGTCCACTGCAGTAGAAGAAGCGTCTGTTGTGAGAGTGGTCCGGGCGTTAGGTGAGGGGTGGGCCAGGAGGGTGAGGCGTGTGATGTGCTGTTTGATAGTGGTGAATGCCGTAGTAGCCTCTTGAGTCCACATGAGAGACTTGTGAGACTTCTTTGGGGGTCCCTTGAGAAGGTCGTGTAGGGGGGCTAGGACGGTGGCAGCTTTGTCAATGAAGCGGTGGTAGTAGTTGACTAAACCCAGGAACTCTCGGAGTTTCTTCGCCGTTTCAGGTTTGGGGAATTCCCTAATCGCGGTTATCTTCTGTGGTAGGGGTTGTATGCCACTGGGCGAGACTCTGTGACCGAGGAAATCGATGGCCGAGGTTCCAAAGACGCACTTAGCAGGATGAACTTTCATGTTGTTGTTCTGCAGGCGTTGGAGAAGGAGTTGTAGGTGGTGGCGGTGCTCGGCAGGCGTCGAAGATGCGACGAGGATGTCGTCAATGTAGATGGTGACAAAATCGAGGTCGCGAAGCATATGGTCCATGAACCTCTGGAAAGTCTGTGCTGCATTGCGTAAGCCAAAACTCATGAAAGTGTACTCGAAGAGTCCGAACGGAGTGGTGATGGCTGTCTTCTGGGTATCTGCCGGTGCTACTGGGATCTGGTGGAAAGCACGCTCCAAGTCGATCTTCGAGAAGATAGTCTTGCCATGAAGTTTGTGGTGAAAGTCCTGGACATGCGGAATAGGGTACCTGTCAGGTTTGGTGACGAGATTCAGGGTTCTGTAGTCGCCACACACCTTCCACTCGCCGGGTGTTCGCTTAGGAACCATGTGAAGAGGCGATGCCCAGGGACTCCTTGAAGGGCGAATGATGCCGTCTTGCAGTAGTTTGTTGAATTCTACTTTGGCTGTGTACAGGAGCTCAGGGCGCAGGCGGCGAGGGCGTGAAAAGACTGGTGGTCCTTTGGTTTCGATGTGGTGGAAAATTCCCGACGTAGGTGGTGGGGGTAGGGAGACTCGGGGTGAGAAAAGCTCCTTGAATTCGTCGAGCAGGGAGGAGAACTCGTTGGAAGGCGCAAGACAGGTGATAGCGTCCGTGTGTCTGGCACGAGAACCCTGGATCTTGCGTGCTGTAGGCTCATGAATGAGGCATAGATGACTTGGTTTGACGCCGAGCTTGTGGAAGGTGAGGAAGTCGAAACCAAGGATGGGTTGAGACACGTCTGCTATCACGAATAACCAACACAGAGTCTTGGGCAGACCGAGGTCTAAGGCGAGGGTGCGTACGCCGTAGGAGGCGATGGAGGTACCGTTGGCCGCGAACAGGTCATACGAGGGTTGCTTTGACTTGTCTCGTAGTGAGGGAGGGATGAGGCTGACCGATGAACCGGTGTCGATGAGGAACTTCTTGCCGGAGGTGCGGTCGGTGACGCGCAGTAATGAGACGCCTGGAGGGACGGAGGCTGAGGCATCTACCAGCCTCCGGTGTTGCCGTTTCCCGAATAGGTGCAATAGGGCTCACAGTTTCGAGCATTGCGGCCGAAAGTCTGGTGATACCAGCAGAGGGTAAATTTGTTGTGCTGGGGGTTGGCTGCTGTGTGTCGGAACTTGTAGGGCGTAGTGTGTGAGTCAGGAACCGGCGCAGCAGCGGGTATGGAGGAGCAGAACTGCTCAATGGTGTCCATCCTGCGGTTCAAAATTTGCAACAGGTCCTTGATGTCTTGTGAGGTATTGCTCGGCTGAGGGGTGTTGACCCGGCTTACAAGTTCGATGGTAGGTACTGGTGTGACCGTGGCGGCAAGGGGTGCAGCAGCGCACTCGTTAAAAATTCTATCTGCCGCGGTTGCATATAGTTCCGGTGTCGTAGAGTAATCTACTGCGGACAGGATGTTGCGTACTTCTGTGGGTAGCTTTTGTGCGTGAAGCTGGCGCAGGATAGAGTCGGGGAGTCTGTCTGTGTGACGGGAGTTCAGCCGACACATCTCCTCCCAGAGACGTCCCGGGGTTGAGTTCCCGAGGGAGGTAGAGGATAGATCTTGCAGGAGATTGGGGCTGGTCTGTTGATAACACGTCTTCAAGGCAGCCCGCAGGGTAGCGAATTTGTTGTGATCTGGAGGGTTGGAAATGGTTTGTGAGACCAGCGAGGCCACTTCCGTGGGCAAGGCACAGAGCAGGGCGCAATACGTTTGCCCGTCGGTCGCTCGTGAGCCGGTGAGGGCTGCTTCCACATGGTCAAGCCAGTCCTCGACGTTGTGGTTGAAAGTCGGCAGAGAGATCCGTCCATCCACCATCCTGTGTGAGTGCTTATCTCCGGGAGTCACCATTGTAGGGGTATCGAGATATTAATGTTGTCTAGCACTCAGGATGGAAGGAAACTCTAATGTGGTTTTCTTGTATAATATAAGATATATGATAGACAGTCTGGTGCTGGAGATGCCGTGTGGTGGGGAGCTGCTCAGTAGAAGACGTTCGGTGAGTAGCGTGTTGAAGGAGGTAGATGTGCAGGAGCTTCGTTAGAGAAGATGTTGCCTGTTGCTGGCCTCCTGGTTGAATAAATGTTAACAGCTAGGAGCTTGCTGGAGGAGGTGTTGCTTGTTCAGGAAAATGGGCAGAATGAATCTCAATGGAGAGACAGAGCTTATATACCCAGCAGCAGCCGCTATGAGTCATGTTGGGAAAACCCGAGAAGTCGCCGGTGACTAGTTCCGTTGCTAAGATACGGTAACATCTGGGGACAGCTCTCGCTTGGTTGCTAGGCAACGGCACGTTGGAATGTGATAGCAGGTGGTGGCTGCTACGCAGTTTGTAGGGGAGGCGTCCACTACACTATCCTTTACTAATGACATCTTAAATTCCTTTGATGACAGTCAGTTCATAGTCGGTATATTCTTGGACCTCTCTAAAGCCTTCGATACTGTTGACCATACCATCCTCCTTTCCAAGCTTGAACATTACGGCGTTAGGGGCCTGTCCCACAATTGGTTTACCTCATATCTGACTCCTCGCCAAGTAAGAACTGGTTGTGTGAACTTGAGATGGACTGGAAGGAGATATTTAGTGTTAGAAAGTGTAACAGTGTTCCAGGTCTTGAGAAATTGCTGGAAAAATACAAGATTTTATTTGCTAAGGGACAGGATGGTATAAAGGGTTATGAAGCTCATATCACCATTGACATGGATATTACACCCATATATGCTAAGTCCAGACCTGTTCCTTATGCATTGTACCTAAAGCTGATAAATCTGTTAGACTATGTGGTGATTATAAAGTTACCATTATTCAAGCTGTTGAGGGCGAGCAATATCCCTTACCCACGTCTCAAGATTTGTTTGCTGCACTAACAGGTGGAACCATTTTCACTAAGTTAGACTTGTCCCAAGCATATGCTCAGGTCTGTGTTGAAGCTGAAAGTCAACAGTACCTTACCATCAACACTCATAAAGGATTGTATAAGTTCAAAAGGTTGCCTTATGGTGTTAAAAGTGCACCAAAGTTATTTCAGTGCATCATGGACAAAATTCTTGTGGGTCTTCCCAATGTGCTATGTTTTCAGGATGATGTCCTTATTGTTGACAGTGACATCCCAAATCATGTCAAAACCCTAACCATAGAATTCGAAAGATTGTTGGCACACAATGTCAGGCTCAACAAGTTCAAATGTTCATTCCTAGCATGCCTCAATTACACACAATTGTAGGGTCTCAATTGTTTTGACCGAATAATACTCATCGCGTCAACGACAAGGGTCTTTTTGTCCTGCACAAACCAAAATCGATCGTTTGAGCGATTACACTCTTACTTTATCTTCTACAGGTCTCAGCCCTTCTGCAACATACATATATTTTTTCTCACTTTTGATCTTTTTTTTATTTTTGTATTTCTTTATGGTTCTTTATCATCATCATCATCATCATCATTATTATTATTATTATTATTATTATTATTATTATTATTATTATTATTATTATTATTATTATTATTATTATTATTATTATTATTATTATTATTATTATTATTATTATTATTATTACAACATTTTCGCCACCCCAGGCCCCAATGTGGGTCAGTGACCTGTGCCTGGGTGGGCTAATCCCCGTAAAAAAAAAATAGTGAAGGAGGAGTTACAAATGTGTAGGAGAACAGGTAGTAATAAGTGGGCTACTTTCTTTATGATGTTCATTGGTATATTGTCTTTGCCTGCTGCTGCATCTTTGGACATTTTTATGATGGCCAGTAATTCGTCTGCTGTGACAGGGGATAAGAATAACTCATTTTGCTGTCTGTTTTGCAGGTAGGCTCTAAATTCCTCATGGTGATCAGGAATGCTCTCTGCAAGATTTTTACTAACATTTATAAAATATTCTTTGAAGTGGTTGGCAATGGGGGAGGGTTCCGTTACAACTGAATCATTTATCATAAAAGCTGAGTGGGGGCCGAAGGCTGAGGGTTCCTGTTCTGAATAGAATTTATGACATTCCAGGTTTTCTTACTGTCGCCTGATGCTGACCGGAGCTTATTTGTATAATAGTTACGTCTGGCATTTCTAACTGCTTGAGTTACTCTATTTCTCACACTTCGGTAAGCATCACCGAAAGTTATGGGTCTTTTTGCATATTTCCTTTGGAGTTTGTGCTTTTCTTTTATCATTATCTTAATTTCGCTTGTGATATAGGGTTTGGAAGTGGATACAGTTTTCACTGACTTAGTCTTGAGCGGGAAGCATTTATCAAAGCACGCATTGAAGATGCAAGAGAAGTTGCAGCTGTTCACATTACGGTTGTCGGAGGCATAGACAAGATCTCAGTTAGTATTCATTAGGTTGTTTTAAAAAAGGAGCATGTTGTCGGCACAGTAGTCTCTGTATTGTATTGAGACTCTACTAGACCTTTCAGGTCTTGTAGCTGTTTTATACATGGCAAAAACTAGGAAAGCTCCCTATATCTTCTGAAGACATCGGGAAGAATGTACTGTACATTCTCAGCGGCGTCAAAAACGTGGTCTATTTAATTTTGTTGGTTTAATAAGTAACACTGTTTGGTAAGGCATCGCCGAAGATGCAGAGGACTTTGTTATACTCGATGAGGGGCCTTTCTTATACTCGACCAGGGGACTTTATTATACTCGATGGGGGTACTTTGTTATACACTATCAGGGGTCTTTGTCATACTCGATTAGGGGCCTTTGTTATACTCGACCACTGGACTTTGTTATACTCGATGAGGAGACTTTGTTATACTCGATCTGGGGCCTTTGCTAAGACTCGATGAGGGGCCTTTGGTATATTTGATCAAAGGACTTTGTTATACTCGATGAGCAGACTTTGTTATACTCGATCAGGGGCCTTTGTTATACTCGACCAAAGGACTTTGTTATACTCGATGAGGGGATTTTGTTATACTCGATTAGGGGGCTTTGTTATACTCAATCAGGGGCCTTTGTCATACTCGATTAGGGGCCTTTGTTATACTCGACCACTGGACTTTGTTATACTCGATGAGGAGACTTTGTTATACTCGATCTGGGGCCTTTGCTAAGACTCGCTGAGGGGCCTTTGGTATATTTGATCAAAGGACTTTGTTATACTCGATGAGGAGACTTTGTTATACTCGATCAGGGGCCTTTGTTATACTCGACCAAAGGACATTATTATACTCGATCGGGGTACTTTGTTATACTCGATTAGGGGGCTTTGATATACTCGATCAGGGGACTTTGTTATAGTCGATCAAGGGTCATTGTTACATTCGATCAGGGGCTTTATTATACTCGACCAGGGAACTTTGTTATACTCGATCAGGGGCCTTTGTTATACTCGATCAGGGGACTTTATTATACTCGATCAGGGGATTTTGTTATAATTGATGAGGGGACTTTCTTATACTCGATCAGGGGCCTTTGTTATACTTGATGAAAGGTCTTTGTTATACTCGACCAGGGGCCTTTGTTATGCTCGTTCAGGGGACTGTGTTATATGCAACCAGGGGACTTTGTTATCCTCGATTAAAGGACTTTGTTATACTCGATCAAGGGCCTTTGTTATACTCGATCAGGGGCCTTTGATATACTCGATCAGGGGACTTTGTTGTAATCGATCAGGGGACTTTGTTATATTCGATCAGGGGGCTTTATTATACTCGACCAGGGGACTTTGTTATACTCGATGAGGGGGCTTTGTTATACTCGATCAGGGGACTTTGCTATACTCGATCAGGAGGCTTTGTTATACCTGACCAGAGGACTTTGTTATACTCGACTAGGGGACTTTGTTATACTCGATCAGGGGACTTTGTTATACACGATAAGGTGATTTTGTAATTCTCGCCCAGGGGACTTTGTTATAATAGCTCAGGAGACTTGCTTATACTCGATCACTGGCCTTTGTTATACTCTACCAGGGGCCTTTGATATACTTGATCAGGTAAATTTGTTATACTCGATCAGGGGACTTTGTTATATTCGATCAAGGGTCTTTGCTATACTCGATCAGGGGGCTTTATTATACTCGACCAGGGGACTTTGTTATACTCGATCACGGGACTTTGTTATACTCGATCAGGGAACTTTGTTTTACTCGACCAGGGGACTATGTTATACTCGATGAGGGGACTTTGTTATTCTCGATGAGGGGACCTTGTTATACACGACCAGGGGCCTTTGTTATGCTCGATTTGGGGACTTTGTTATACTCGATCAGGGGACTTTATTATAGTCGATCAGGGGATTTTGTTACAATTGGTGAGGGGACTTTCTTATACTCGATGAGGGGCCTTTGATATACTCGATCAGGGGACTTTGTTATACTCGATCAGGGGACTTTGTTATATTCGATCAGGGGGCTTTATTATACTCGACCAGGGGACTTTGTTATACTCGGTGAGGGGGCTTTGTTAAACTCGATCAGGGGACTTTGTTATAATCGATCAGGGGCCTTTGATATACTCGATTAGGGGACTTTGTTATACTCGATCAGGGGACTTTGATATATTCGATCAGGGGGCTTTATTATACTCGACGAGGGGACTTTGTTATACTCGGTGAGGGGGCTTTGTTAAACTCTATCAGGGGACTTTGCTATACTCGATCAGGAGACTTTGTTATACTCGATCACAGGCCTTTGTTATACTCGACCAGGGCCAATTGATATACTCGATCAGGGGACTTTGTTATACTCGATGAGGTAGCTTTGTTATACACGATGAGGGGACCTTGTTATACACGACCAGGGGCCTTTGTTATGCTCGATTAGGGGACTTTGTTACACTCGATCAGGGGCCTTTGTTAGACTCGATCAGGGACCTTTGTTGGCATCTGATCAGTTTCGCCACACTCGGATCAGGAATTTTGCTATACTCCGACAGGGAGCCCACAGACCACCAGGGGACTTGCTATACTCGGACCAAAATTTTGTTAGACTTTAGATCAGGGCCGTTAGACTAGAACAGGCCTTGCCATACCTGATCAGTGCCTTGTTAGACTGATTGGTATCTCTTGTTACACTCACCAGGGGCCTTGTTAGACTAGATCAGGGTCTTGGTTACACCTGATCAGGGCCTTGTTAGACTCGATCAGGGACCTTTGTTATACTCGACCAGGGACTTTGTTGGCACTCGGATCAGGGGGCTTTATTATACCTTTGACCAGACTTTGTTATACCGGTGAGGGAGCGAAGAAGTCCCCGGGATTAGGGGACTTTTGTTATAATCGATCAGGGCTTTGATATACCTGATCAGGGACTTTGTTATACCTGGGATCGTGGTATTGCCATATTCGATCAGGGGGCTTTTTATTATACTCGACCAGGGAACTTTGTTACACCGTGAGGGGCTTTGTTAAACCTGGATCTGGGGACTTTTGCTATACTCGATCAGAGCCTTTTGTTGCACCGACTTCGCGCGCCTTTGACATACCACCCTGTGGGGACGGTATACCTGATCAGGGACTTTGTTATATTCGGTCAGTGATTTATTATACTCCCACCAGGAATTTGTTAAATTTGCAGGGGCTTTCGTCAAATTAATGAGGACTTTGCTATACCCAATCAGGAAGCTTTGTTATACCTGACTCCGGGGACTCTCGGTTATATTCTCACCAGATTTTGCCATACCCAGATAAGGGGATTTTTACAATTGATGAGGGGGGCTGATACAATTGATTCGGGGGCTTTGTTATACTCGATGAGGGGACTTTGTTATACTCGGCCAGGGGACTTTGTTATTCTCGATCAGGGGACTTTGTTATTCTCGACCAGGATACTTTGTTATACTCGATCAGGGGACTTTATTATACTCGATCAGGGGATTCTGTTATAATTGGTGAGGGGACTTTCTTATACTCGATCAGGGGCCTTTGTTATACTTGATGAAAGGACTTTCTTATACTCGACCAGGGGCCTTTGTTATGCTCGATCAGGGGACTTTGTTATATGCAACCAGGAGCCTTTGTTATACTCGATTAGGGGCCTTTGTTATACTCGACCACTAGACTTTGTTATACTCGATGAAGAGACTTTGTTATACTCGATGAGGAGGCTTTGTTATACTCGATTTGGGGCCTTTGTTAAGACTCGATGAGGGACCTTTGTTATACTTGATCAAAGGACTTTGTTATACTCGATGAGGAGACTTTGTTATGCTCGATTAGGGACCTTTGTTAAACTCGACCAGGGGACTATATTATTCTCGATCGGGGTACTTTGTTATATTCGATCAGAGGGCTTTGATATACTCGATCAGGGGACTTTGTTATAGTCGATCAGTGGACTTTGTTATATTCGATCAATGGTCTTTGTTATACTCGATCAGGGGCTTTATTATACTCGACCAGGGAACTTTGTTATACTCGATCAGGGGCCTTTGTTATACTCGATCAGGGGATTCTGTTATAATTGGTGAGGGTACTTTCTTATACTCGATCAGGGGCCTTTGTTATACTTGATGAAAGGACTTTGTTATACTCGACCAGGGGCCTTTGTTATGCTCGATCAGGGAACTTTGTTATATGCAAACAGGGGACTTTGTTATCCTCGATTAGGGGACTTTGTTATACTCGATCAGGGGACTTTATTATACTCGATCAGGGGATTTTGTTATAATTGATGAGGGGACTTTCTTATACACGATTAGGGGCCTTTGTTATACTCGATCAGGGGCCTTTGTTATACTCGATCAGGGGACTTTGTTGTACTCGATCAGGGGGCTTTGTTATAATCGACCAGCGGACTTTGTTATACTCGACCAGGGTCCTTTGTAAGACTCGATCAGGGGCCTTTGTTACACTCGATCAGCGGCCTTTGTTAGACTCGATCAGGGGAGTTTGTTATACTCGACCAGGGGCCTTTGTTATACTCGATCAGGGGGCTTTATTATACTCGACCAGGGGGCTTTGTTATACTCGGTGAGGGGGCTTTGTTAAACTCGAACAGGGGACTTTGTTATAATCGATCAGGGGCCTTTGATATACTCGATCAGGGGACTTTGTTATACTCGATTAGGGGACTTTGTTATACTCGATCAGGGGCCTTTGATATACTCGATTAGGGGATTTTGTTATATTCGATCAGGGTGCTTTATTATACTCGACCAGGGGACTTTGTTATACTCGGTGAGGGGGCTTTGTTAAACTCGATCAGGGGACTTTGCTATACTCGATTAGGAGCCTTTGTTATAATCGATCAGGGGCCTTTGATATACTCGATCAGTGGACTTTGTTATACTCGATAAGGGGACTTTGTTATATACGATCAGGGGGCTTTATTATACTCGACCAGGGGACTTTGTTATACTCGGTGAGGGGGCTTTGTTAAACTCGATCAGGGGACTTTGCTATACTCAACCATTAGGCTTTGTTATACCTGACTAGGGGACTTTGTTATACTCGACCAGTTGACTTTTTTATACTCGATCAGGTGGCTTTGTTATATTCGATCAGGGGACCTTGTTATACTCGATCAGGGGACTTTGTTAGACTCGATCAGGGGACTTTGTTATACTCGATTAGGGGACTTTGTTATACTCTATGAGGGAACTATATTATACTCGATCAGGGGACTTTGTTATAATTGATGAGGGGACTTTCTTATACTCGAAGAGGAGCCTTTGTTATACTCGATGAGGGGTCTTTGATACACTCGATCAAAGGACTTTGTTATACTCTATAAGGGGACTTTGTTATACGCGATTAGGGGACTTTGTTATACTCGATCAGGGACTTTATTATACTCGATCAGGGGATTTTGTTATAATTGATGAGGAGACTTTGTTATACTCGATTAGGGGCCTATGTCATACTCGATCAGGGGCCTTTGATATACTCGATGAGGGGACTTTGTTATACTCTATCAGGGGACTTTGTTATATTCGATCAAGGGTCTTTGTTACACTCGATCAGGGGGCTTTATTATACGCGATGAGGGGCCTTTGTTAGACTCGATGAGAGACCTTTGTTATACTCGATCAAGGGATTTTGTTATACTCGATCAGGGGACTTTGTTATACCCGATCAGGGGACTTTGTTGAACTCGATTAGGAGCCTTTGCTATACTCGACCAAGGGGCCTTTGTATTGCTCGATCAAGGGCCTTTGTTATACTCGATGAGGGGCCTTTGATATACTCGATCAGGGGACTTTGTTATGCTCGATCAGAGGACTTTGTTATACTCGATAAGGGGTCTTTGTTATACTCGATGAGGGGACTTTGTTATTTGCGATCAGGGGACTTTGTTTTACTCGACTAGGGGACTTTGCTATACTCGATTAGGGGACTTTGTTATACTCGACCAGGGGACTTTGTTATACTCGATGAGGGGCCTTTGTTATACTTGATCATAGGACTTTGTTATACTCGATCAGGTGGCTTTGTTATACACGATCAGGGGACATTTGTTATATACGACCAGGGGCCTTTGTTATGCTCGATCAGGGGTCTTTGTTATACGCGATCAGGGGACTTTGTTATCCTCGATTAGGGGACTTTGTTATACTCGATCAGGGGACTTTATTATACTCGATCAGGCGATTTTGTTATAATTGATGAGGGGACTTTCTTATACTCGATGAGGGTCCTTTGTTATACTCGATCAGGGGCCTTTGATATATTCGTTCAGGGGACCTTTTTATACTCTATCAGGGGACTTTGTTATATTCGATCAAGGGTCTTTGTTATACTCGATCAGGGGGCTTTATTATACTCGACGAGGGGACTTTGTTATACTCGATCAGGGGCATGTGTTTTACTCGATCAGGGGCCTTTGTTAGACTCGATGAGGGGCCTTTGTTAGACTCGATGAGGGGGCTTTGTTATACTCGATCAAGTGGCTTTGTTATACTCGATTAGGGGAATGTGTTATACTCGATAAGGGGACTTTGTTATTCTCGATCAGAGGCTTTTGTTAGACTCGATCAGGGGGCTTTCTTATACTCGATCAGGGGACTTTGTTATAATCGATCAGGGGACATTGTATTGCACGATCAAGGGGCTTTGATATATTCGATCAAGGGCCTTTTATATACTCGATCAGTGGCCTTTGTTATACTCGAGCAGGGGCCTTTGTTATACTCGATGAGGGGACTTTGTTATACTCGACCAGGGGACTTTGTTATACAAGATCAGGGGACTTTGTTATACTCGATCAGGGGCTTTTGTTTTACTCTATCAGGGGGCTTTGATATACTCAATCAAGCGACTTTGTTATACAAGATCAGGGGCTTTTGTTATACTCGATCAGGGGACTTTGTTATACTCGATCAGAGGACTTTGTTATACTCGATAAGGTGACTTTGTTATACTCGTTCAGGGGACTTTGTTATACTCGACCAGGGGACATTGTATTACTCGATCAAGGGGCTTTGTTATGCTCGATTAGGAGCCTTAAACATACTCGATTAGGGGCCTTTGTAATACTCGATCAAGGGGCTTTGTTATACTCGATCAGGGGCCTTTGATATACTCGATGAGGGACCTTTGTTATACTAAACCAGGGGCCTTTGTTATTCACGACCAGGGGAGTTTGTTATACTCGATCAGGGGACTTTCTTATACTCGATAAGGTGACTTTGTTATACTCGTTCAGGGGACTGTGTTATACTCGACCAGGGGACATTGTATTACTCGATCAAGAGGCTTTGTTTATACTCAATCAGGGGACATTGTTATACTCGATAAGGGGCATTAGTTATACTCGAATAGGGGCCTTTGTTTTACTCGATCAGGGGCCTTTGTTATACTCGAACAGGGGCCTTTGTTATTCTCGATCAGGGGACTTTGTTATACTCGATCAAGGGACTTTGTTATGCTCGATTAGGGGACTTTGATATACTGGAAAGGGGAATTTGTTAAAGTCGATCAGGGGACATTGTAATACTCGATCAAGTGGGCTTTGTTATAATCGATCAGGGGCCTTTTATATTCTCTATCAGGGTGCCTTTGTTATACTCGAGCAGCGGACTTTGTTATACTCGATAAGGTTATTTTGTTTTACTCGACCAGGGGACTTTGTTATAGTCGATCAAGGGGCTTTGTTTATACTTGATTAGGGGACTTTGTTTTACTTGATCAAGAGCCTTTGTTATACTCGATCAGGGGCTTTTGTTATACTCGATCAGGGGAATTTGTCATATTGGATCAAGGGACTTTGATATTCTCGATCAGCGGCCTTTGTTAGACTCGATCAGGGGTCTTTGTTATAATCGATCAGGGGGCTTTGTTATACTCGATTAGGGGAATTTCTTATACTCGATCAGGGGACTTTGTTATACTCGATCAGGGGACTTTGATATACTCGATTAGGGGACTTTGTTATACTCGATAAGGTGACTTTGTTATACACGTTCAGGGGACTTTGTTATACTCGACCAGGGGACATTGTATTACTCGATCAAGGGGCTTTGTTATACTCGATTAGGGGCCTTAAATATACTCGATCAGGGGCCATTGTTATACTCGATCAGGCGGCTTTGTTATACTCGATCAGGAGGCTTTGTTATACTCGACCAATGGACTTTGTTATAATCGAATAGAGGGCTTTGTTATACTCGATCAGGAGACTTTGTAATATTCGATGACGGGGCTTTGTTATACTCGATCAGGGGCCTTTGTTATGCTCGATCAGGTCGACTTTGTTTTACTCGACCAGAAGGACTTTGTTATACTCGACCAGAGGAATTTGTTATACTCGATTAGGGGCCTTTGTTATACATGATGAGGGGCCTTTGTTATACTCGACTAGGGGCCTTTGTTATACTCGATTAGGGGACTTTGTTATACTCGATATGGGCACTTTGTTATACACGATCAGGGCACTTTGTTTTACTCGACCAGAGGACTTTGTTATACCCGAGCAGAGAACTTTGTTATACTCTATTAGGGGACTTTGTTATACTCGATTAGGAGAATTTGTTGTACTCGATGAGGGGACTGTTATACTCGACATGGGGAGTTTGTTATACTCCATCAGGGGCCTTTGGTTTACTCGATCAAAGGCCTTTGTTATACTCGATCAGCACCATGACCTTGGGTGTGAGGGCTGGGCATGATTTCAGTGCCATGAATCGGGGTGTGAGGGCCGGGCACCCCTCTAGCACCATGACCCGGGGTATGAGGGCCGGGCACCCCTTGAGTGCTACGACCCGGGGTGTGAGGGCCGGGCACCCTTTCAGTGACATCACCCGGGGTGTGAGGACCGGAAACCCCTTCAATGACATGAACCTGGAGTGTGTGGGCCGGGCATCCTTTGAGTGCCATGACCCGGGGTGTGAGGGCCGGTCACTCCTTCAATGCCATGACCCAGAGATGTGAGCCGGGCAACCCTTCTTTACTATGACCCGGGGAGTGAGGCCGGGGCTCGATTCAGTGCAGGAATCCGGGGCAGTCGGGCACCCTCAGCTTATCACATGACCCCCAGGAGTGGGCCAGGCTACAACAGTGCACCACTGTGTGAGGGTGTGACAGCTGGGCTTTGCTGATACCTGGCCCGGGGTGTGGACATTTTAACAATGACATGACAAGGGGCGTCAGGGCCGGGCACCCCTTCAGTGCCATGAGCCGGGGTGTGTGGGCCGGGCACTCCTTCAGTGCCATGAAACAGGGTGTGAGTGCCGGACACCCCTACAGGGCTATGAACCGGGGTGTCAGGGCCTGGCACCCCTTCACATGACACGGGGTGTGAGGGCTCGGTACCCTGTGAGTGCCATGAATCGGGGTGTGATGGCCGTGCACCCCTTCTGCTCCATGACCCGTGGTGTGAGCGTCGGGAACCGCTTCAACCCCATGGCCTGGGGTGTAAGGGCCGGGCACCCCTTTAGGTCCATGACCCGGGGTATGAGGGCCGTTCACCGCTTCAGTGACATGACCCGGGGTGTGAGGGCCAGGCACCCCTTTAGTGACATGTCCCGGGGTGTGAGGGCCGGGCACCCTTTCAGTGCCATAAACGGGGTATGAGGGCCGGGCACCCCTTCAATGACATGACCCGGAGTTAGTGGACCGGGCACCCTTTCAGTGCCATGAACCGGGGTGTGAAGGCCGGTCACTCCTTCAGTGCCATGACCCGGCGTGTGAGGGCCGGGCACCCCTTCAGCCCCATGACCCGGGGTGTGATGGCCGGGCACCCGTTTAGGTCTATGACAAGGGGTGTGAGGGCCGGGCACACCTTCAATGCCATGTCCAGGGGTGTGACGGCCGGGCACCGCTTTAGTGCCATGACCTGGGGTGTGAGGGCTGGCTCGATTTTAGTTCCATGAATCGGGGGGTGAGGGCCGGGCATCCCTCCAGCACCATGACCCGGGGTATGAGGGCCGGGCACCCCTTCAGTGCTATGACCCGGGATGTGAGGGCCGGTGACTCCTTCAGTGCCATGACCCGGGGTGTGAGGGCCGGGCACCCCTTCAGCACCATGACCCGGGGTGTGTTTGCCGTGTTCCCTTTCAGTGCCATAACCCGGGGTGTGACGGCCGGGCACCCTTTCATCTCCATGACCCATAGTGTGAGGGCCGGGAACCGATTCAACTCCATGACCTGGGGTGTGAGGGCCGGGCACCCTTTTAGGTCCATGACCCCGGGTGTGAGGGCCGTGCACCCCTTCAGTGACATGACCTAGGGTGTGATGTCCGGGCACCCCTTCAGCTCCATGACCCGGTATGTGAGGGCTGGGCATCCCTCCAGCACCATGGCCCGGGGTGTGAGGGCCGGGCACCCCTCCAGCACCATGGCCCGGGGTGTGAGGGCCGGGCACCCCTTTAGTGTCATGACCCGGGGTGTCAGGGCCGGACACCCCTCCAGAACCATGGCCCGTGGTGTGAGGGCCGGGCACCATTTCAGTGCCATGAATCGGGGTGTAGGGCCGGGCACCACTTTAGGTACATGACCAGGGGTGTGAGGGCCGGGCACCTCATCAGTGCCATGACCCGGGGTGTGAGGGCCGCGCACACCTTCAGTGCCATGACCCGGTGCAGGCTGGCACCTCTTTGATGGCAGGGGTGTGAGGGCCTGGCACCCTTTCAGCACCATGATCCGCAGTGTGAGGGCCAGGCACCCCTTCAGTTCCTGGACCAGGGTGTAGAGGACAGGCACCTTCAGTGATATGAACCGGGTGTGAGGGCCTGGCACCCTTTCAGTGCCATGAACAGGGTGTAAGGCCTGGCACCCCTCCAGCACCATGACCAGGGGTGGGGGCCTGGCACCCGTTTAGAGTCTATGACCAGGGTGTGAGGCCAGGCACTAGTGCGATGAGCCGGGGTGTGAGGTCCAGGCCCTATAGTGCCATGAGCAGGGTGTGAGGGCCAGGCACCCACAGTGCTGTGCAGGTGTGAGGCCGGGCACCCCTTCCCATGACCCGGGGTGTGAGGGCCAGTGCCATGAATCGGGGTGTGAGGCAGGGGCACCCCTTCAGCACCATGACCCGGGGTGTGAGGGCTGGGCATGATTTCAGTGCCATGAATCAGGTGTGAGCGGGCACCCCTCTAGCACCATGACCAGGGGTATGAGGCGGGCACCCCTTCAGTGCTATGACCCAGGGTGTGGGTGTGAGGGCCGGGCACCATTTCAGTGACATGACCCAGGGGTGTGAGGACAGGAACCTTCAATGTATGAACCTGGGTGTGTGGGCCGGGCACCCTTTCAGTGCCATGACCAGGGTGTGAGGGCCGGGCAACCCTTCAGCACCATGACCCAGGGGTGTGAGGGCCGGGCTCGATTTCAGTGCAGAATCAGGGGTGTGAGGTCAGGGCACCCCTCTAGCACCATGACCCAGGGGCATGAGGGCCAGCACCTTCAATGGCATGAACCGGGGTGTGGGCCGGGCCCCAGTGCCATGATCCGGGGTGTGAGGGCCGGGAACCCCTTCAGTGACATGACCCGGGGCGTCAGGGCCGGGCACCTTCAGTGCCATGAAACGGGGTGTGAGGCAGAGCACTCCTTGAGTGCCATGAAACTGGAGTGTGAGGGCTGGGCGCCTACAGAGCTATGAACCGGGGTTTGAGGCCGGGCACCCCCATCCAGTGCCATGAAGCAGGGGTGTGAGGGCCAAGTGCCCCTTCACACTGTTTATGGGAGTAGGGCCGGGCACCTTTTGAGTGCCATGAATCTGGGTGTGATGGCCAGGCACCCCTTGCTCTATGACCGGTGGTGTGAAGGCGCCAGGAACCACTTCAACCCCAGCCTGAGGTGTGAGGGCCAGGCACCCTTCCAGTGCCATGAACCGGTGTGTGAGGGCTGGGCACTCTTGCCAGTTCCATGAAGCAGGGGTGTGAAGGCCGGGCACCCCTCAACCTGCCATGACCCAGGAATGAGGGCCCCCGGGCACCCTTTCAGTGCCATGAACCGGGGTGTAGGTGCCGATCATTCCTTCATTGCCATGATCCGGGGTGGAAGTATTGGAGCACCAGCTTAGGTCTATGACAAGGGGGTGTGAGGCCGGGCACACCTTCAGCTCATGTCCAAGGGTGTGACGGCCGGGCACCACCAGTTCCATGACCCAGGGTGTGAGTGCAGGAACCTTCGGTATTTGTGACCGGGCGTCAGGTCCCAGCACCCCTTCAGTGCCATTAGAAGCAGGGTGTGAGCCAGGCACCCCTTCAGCCCTATGACCAGGGGTGTGATGGCCGGGCACGTTTGGAGTCTATGACAGCAGGTGTGAGGCCAGTGCACACCAACCATTGTTATGTCCAGGGGTGTGAGAGCCGGAACCTTCAGTGCCATGAAACAGGGGTGTGAGGGCCAGGCACCCCTTCAGTGAGACCAGGGCGTCAGGGCCAAGGCACCCCTTCAGTGCCATGAAGCAGGGGTGTGGTGAGCACCCCTTTAATGATATGACCCTGGGTGTGAGGGCCAGGAACACCTACAGTGCTGTGAACAGGTGTTAGGGCCAGGCACCCTTCACATGACATGGGGTATGGTCCATGCACCCTTTGAGTGCCATGAATCTGGATGTGATGGCCAGGCACTATAGCTCTAGGCCCGTGGTGTGAGCACTTGGAACCACTAGCCCGGCCTGGGGTGTGAGGGCCAGGCACCCCGTGGTATATGACCCCAGTGTGATGGCGGGCACCCCTTCAATGCCATGATCCCGTGGTGTGAGGGCGGGGCATCCTTTCATTGACATGACCGGGGTGTGAGGGCCAGGCACCCCTTCAATGACATGACCCCGGAGTGTGTGGGCCAGGCACCCTTTCAACCATAAACCCAAAGTGTCAGTGCCGGTCACTCCAGTGCCATGATCCGGGGTGTGAGGGCCAGGCACCCTTTCAGTGCCATGAACCGGGGTGTGAGTGCCTGTCACTCCTTCAGCCCCCATGACCCGGTGTGTGATGGCCGGAAGGCACCCGTTTGGAGTCTATGACAAGGGGTGTGAGGCCGGGCACACCTTCAGTGCCATGTCCAACGGGGGTGACGGCCGGGCACCGCCTCAGTTCAATGACCCGGGGTGTGAGTGCCGGGAACCCCTTCATTGTTGTTGTGACCTTGGGGCGTCGGGTCCCAACGCACCTTCAGTGCCATTAAGCAGGGGTGTGAAGGCCGGGCACCTTGGGCCTATGACCCGGGGTGTGATGGCCGGGCACCCGTTGGAATCTATGACAGCAGGTGTCAGGGGCCAGTGCACACCTTCATTGCCATGTCCAGGGGTGTGAGAGCAGGGAACCCTTCAGTGCCATGGGGAAGCAGGGTGTGAGGTGGGCACCCCAAGTGAATGACCTTGAGTGTGGGCCGGGGCCCCTTCCAGTGACATGACCCAGGGCGTCAGGGCCAGGCACCCCTTCAGTGCCATGAAACAGGGGTGTGAGGCCAGGCACCCTAGGTGCTGTGAACCGGGATGTTGGGGCCAGGCTTGCTCCTATGACCCAGGGGTGTGAGGGCATGGCACCCCTTCAGTGCCATGAATCAGGGGTGTGAGGGCCGGGCACCCCTTCAGCACTGCCATGACCCGGGTGTGAGGCTGGGCATGATTTCAGTGCCATGAATCCAGGCTGTGGTGGGCACCCCTCTAGCACCATGGCCAGGAGTATGAGGCCGAGCACCTTCAGTGCTATGACCCAGGGTGTGAGGGCCGGGCACCGTTCCAGTGACATGACCTGGGTGTAAGGACAGGAACCCCTTCAATGACAGACCTGGAGTGTGGGCCGGGCACCTTTCCAGTGCCATGACCCGGGGTGTGAGGGCCAGTCACTCCTTCAGTGCACCATGACCCAGGGGTGTGAGGGCCAGGCAACCCTTCAGCACCATGACCCAGGGAGTCAGACCAGGCTCGATTTCAGTGCCAGAATCAGGGGTGTGGTCCAGGCACCCCTCTGCTTCCTGACCCAGGGTATGAGGGCCAGGCACCCTTCAGCCAGCATAACCAGGGTGTGTGGGCCAGGCGCACAGTGCCATGATCCCGGGGTGTGAGGGCCAGGAACCCCATATTGACATGACCCAGGGCGTCAGGGCCAGGCACCCTTCAGTGCCATGAGCCGGGGTGTGAGGCCAGGCACTCCTTCAGTGCCATGAGGCTGGGGCCAGGCGGGCACCTACAGAACTGAACCCAGGGGGTGTGAGGGCCAGGCACCCATCAGTGCCATGGAGAGCAGGTGTGAGGGCCGGGCACCTAGTCTACTGAACCGGGGTGTTAGGGACGGGCACCCTTCACATATTTTATAGAGTATGGGGCTGGGCACCCTTTGAGTGCCATGAATCTGGATGTGATGGCGGGTACCTTCAGCTCTATGACCCGTGGTGTGAGCGCCGGGAACCACTTCCAACCCCATGACCCTGGGGTGTGAGGGCCAGAGCACCCCTTTGGGTCTATGACCCCGGAGTGTGATGTGGGCACCCCTTCAATGCCATGATCCCAGGGTGTGAGGGCCGGGCACTCAGTGCCATGAACCGGTGTGTGAGGCCGGGCACCTTCCAGTGCTATGACCCGTGGTGAGGCCGGGCACCTTTCGTGACATGACCCGGGGTGTGAGGGCCGGGCACCTTCAATGACGCGGCCAGGTGTGGGCGGGGCACCCTTTCCAGTGCCATGAACCGGGGTGTCAGTGCAGTGCACTCCTTCAGTGCCATGATCCGGGGTGTAGTGAGGCCGGGCACCCTTTCAGTGAACCGGGGTGTGAGTGCCTGTCACTCCTTCAGCCCCATGACCCGGGGTGTGATGGCCGGGTACCCGTTTGGAAAAGCCCTATGACAAAGGGGGGTGTGAGGTTGAGCACACCTTCAGTGCCATGTCAAGGGTGTGACGGCCCGGGCACCACACTCAGTTCCATGACCCGGGGTGTGAGCCATGTGACGGCCGGGCACCGCCAGTTCCATGACCCAGGGTGTGAGGCGGAACCCCTTCCAGTGCAGGGGTGTGGGCCAGGCACCCCTTGGGGTGTGAGGCCAGACCCTTCAGTGACATGACCCAGGGCGTCAGGCCGAGCTTGCTTCAATCATGAAACAGGGTGAGGGCCGGGCACCCCTTCATGACCAGGGTGTGAGCAGGCCCCCTTCAGTGCCATGAATCAGGGGTGTGAGGGCCGGGCACCTTCAGCACCATGACCCAGGGTGTGAGGGCTGGGTATGATTTCAGTGCCATGAATCGGGCTGTGAAGGCCAGGCCTTCATGCCCTGCGGGTGTGATGGCCGGGCACCCGTTTGGGTCTATGACAACGGGTGTGAGGGCCAGTGCACACCTTCATTGACATGTCCAGGGGTGTGGCCGGGCACCCTTCAGTGCCATGACCCGGGTGTGAGCCGGAACTTAGTGCCATGAAACAGGGGTGTGGCCAGGCTTCAGTGAGAGATGACCCGGGTGTGAGGGCCCTTCAGTGACATGACCCAGGGCGTCAGGCCGGGCACCCCTTCAGTGCCATGAAGCAGGGGTGTGAGGGCCGGGCACCCGTTTGGGTCTATGACAACAGGTGTGACGGCCGGGCACCGCTTCAGTGCCATGACCCGGGGTGTGAGAGCCGGGAACCCCTTCAGTGCCATGAAACGGGTTGTGAGGGTCGGGCACCCCTTCAGTGAGATGACCCGGGGTGTGAGGGCCGGGAACCCCTTCAGTGACATGAAACGGTGTGTGAGGGCCGGGCACCCCTCCCTCACCATGACCCGGGGTGTGAGGGCCGGGCACCCCTAGGTGCTGTGAACCCGGGGTGTGGTGACACCCCTTCCTATGACCAGGGTGTGAGGGCAGGGCACCTTCAGTGCCATGAATCAGGGGTGAGGCCAGGCTCCCTTCAGCACCATGACCCGGGGTGTGAGGGCTGGGCATGATTTCAGTGCCATGAATCGGGCTGTGAGGGCCGGGCACCCCTCTAGCACCATGACCCGGGGTATGAGGGCCGGGCACCCCTTCAGTGCTATGACCCGGGGTGTGAGGGCCGGGCACCGTTTCAGTGACATGACCCTGGGTGTAAGGACAGGGAACCCCTTCAATGACATGAACCTGGAGTGTGTGGGCCGGGCACCCTTTCAGTGCCATGACCCGGGGTGTGAGGGCCGGTCACTCCTTCAGTGCCATGACCCGGGGTGTGAGGGCCAGGCTACCCTTCAGCACCATGACCCGGGGTGTGAGGGCCGGGCTCGATTTCAGTGCCAAGAATCGGGGTGTGAGTTCCGGGCACCCCTCTAGCACCATGACCCAGGGTATGAGGGCCGGGCACCCCTTCAATGACATGAACCGGGGTGTGTGGGCTGGGCCCCTTTTCAGTGCCATGATCCGGGGTGTGAGGGCCGGGAACCCCTTCAGTGACATGACCTGGGGCGTCAGGGCCGGGCACCCCTTCAGTGCCATGAGCCGGGGTGTGAGGGCCGGGCACTCCTTCAGTGCCATGAAACTGGGTGTGAGGGCCGGGCACCCCTACAGAGCTATGAACCGGGGTGTGAGGGCCGGGCACCCCATCAGTGCCATGAAACGGGGTGTGAGGGCCGGGCACCCCTACAGTGCTGTGAACCGGGGTGTTAGGGACGGGCACCCCTTCACATGATATGGGGTATGAGGGCCGGGCACCCATTGAGTGCCATGAATCTGGGTGTGATGGCCGGGCACTCCTTCAACTCTATGACCCGTTGTGTGAGCGCCGGGAACCGCTTCAACCCCATGACCTGGGGTGTGAGGGCCGGGCACCCCTTTAGTGCCATAAACCGGTGTGTGAGGGCCGGGCACTCTTTCAGTTCCATGAAACGGGGTGTGAAGGCCGGGCACCCCTCCAGCACCATGACCCGGGGTATGAGGGCCGGGCACCCTTTCAGTGCCATGAACCGGGGTGTGAGTGCCGATCATTCCTTCAGTGCCATGATCCGGGGTGTGAGGGCTGGGCACACCTTCAGTGCCATGTCCAAGGGTGTGACGGCCGGGCACCGCTTCAGTTCCATGACCCGGGGTGTGAGTGCCGGGAACCCCTTCAGTGACGTGACCCGGGGCGTCAGGTCCCAGCACCCCTTCAGTGCCAATAAACGGGGTGTGAAGGCCGGGCACCCCTTCAGCCCTATGACCCGGGGTGTGATGGCCGGGCACCCGTTTAGGTCTATGACAACGGGTGTGAGGGCCGGTGCACACCTTCATTGCCATGTCCAGGGGTGTGACGGCCGGGCACCGCTTCAGTGCCATGACCCAGGGGTGTGAGGGCCGGTCACTCCTTCAGTGCGAGCCCGGGGTGTGAGGGCCAGGCAACCCTTCAGCACCTGACCCAGGGGTGTGAGGGCCAGGCTCGATTTCAGTGCCAGAATGAGGGTGGTCGGGCACCCTCTAGCACCATGACCCAAAGTATGAGGGCCGGTCACCCCTTCAATGACATGAACAGGGTGTGTGGGCCGGGCCCCTTTCAGTGCCATGATCCGGGGTGTGAGGGGCCGGGCACAACTTCAGTGCCATGAAACTGGGTGTGAGGCCGGGCACCCTACAGGCTATGAACCGGGGTGTGAGGGCCAGGCACCCATCAGTGCCATGAAACAGGGTGTGAGTGCCAGGCACCCCTGTGCTGTGAACCAGGGTGTTAGGGACGGGCACCCTTCACATGAACATGGGAGTGAGAGCCAGGCACTTTGAGTGCCATGAATCTGGATGTGATGGCCGGGCACCTTCAGCTCTATGACCCGTGGTGTCAGCGCCAGGAACCGCTTCAACCCCATGACCTGGGGTGTGAGGGCCAGGCACCCTTTAGGTCTATGACCAGGTGTGATGGCGGGCACCCCTTCAATGCCATGATCCGGGTGTGAGGGGCCGGGCACCCCTTCAGTGCCATGAACCGGTGTGTGAGGGCCGGGCACCTTCAGTGCTATGACCCGTGGTGTGAGGGCAGGCACTTTCGTGTGACCCGGGGTATGAGGGCCGGGCACCCTTTCAGTGACATGACCCGGGATGGGAGGCAGGGCACCTTCAGTGACATGACCGGGGTGTGAGCCAGGCACCCTCCAGCACCATGACCCGGGGTATGAGGGCCAGGCACCCTTAGTGCTATGACTCGGGTGTGAGCAGGCACCACTGAGTACATGACCAGGGGTGTGAGGCCAGCAAACCTTCAGTGCCATGGCCAGGGTGTGAGGGCCAGGCACCCTTTCAGTGACATGACCCGGGTGTGAGGGCCGGGCACCAGTCCAGCACCATGACCCGGGGTGTGAGGCCGGGCACCACTTCATTGACATGACCCGGGGTGTGAGGGCCGGGCACCCCTTCCAGCACCATAACCCGCGGTGTGAGGGCCGGGCTCCCCTTCAGTGCCATGTCCCAGGGTGTGAAGGCTGGGCACCTTCAGTGACATGACCAAGGGTGTGAGGACCGGGCACCCGTTCAGTGCCATGAATCGGGGTGTGATGTCCTGGGACCTTCAGCTCCATGACCCGGTATGTGAGGGCGGGCGCCCTTTCAGTGACATGACCCGGGGTGTCATGGCCGTGCACCTTCAGTGACATGAACCGGGGTGTGACCGGGCACCCTTTCAGTGACATGACCCAGGGTGTGAGGGCCGGGCACCCTTTCAGTGACATGACCCAGGGGTGTGACCGGGCACCTCAGCACCATGACCCGGGGTGTGAGGGCAGGCACCACTTCATTGACATGACCTGGGTGTGAGGGCGGCACCCTTCAGCACCATAACCCGCGGTGTGAGGGCCGGGTCCCCTTCAGTGCCATGTCCCGGGGTGTGAAGGCTGGGCACCCTTTCAGTGACATGACCAAGGGTGTGAGGACCGGGCACCCGTTCAGTGCCATGAATCGGGTGTGATGTCCGGGGACCCCTTCAGCTCCATGACCCGGTATGTGAGGGCGGGCGCCCTTTCAGTGACATGACCCGGCATGATGGCCGTGCACCCTTCAGTGACATGAACCGGGGTGTGAGGGCCGGGCACCCTTTCAGTGACATGGCCCAGGGTGTGAGGGCCGGGCACCCTTCAGTGACATGACCCGGTGTGTGAGGCACCCTCCAGCACCTGACCCCGGGTGTGAGGGCCACGCACCCCTTCAGTGTCATGACCCGTGAAGGACGGGCATCCTTCAGCACCAAGACCCGGGGTGTGAGGGCCGGGAACCGCTTCAGTGCCATGACCCGGGGGTGAGGCCGGGCACCTTCAGTGTCACGAACCGGGGTGTGAGGCCGGGCACCCTTTCAGTGCCATGAATCAGGGTGTGAGGGCTGGCACCCTTCAGTGTCATGACCCGGGGTGTGAGGGACAGGCATCCTTCAGCACAGACCTGGGTGTGAGGGCCCGGCACCCCTTCATTGCCATGACCCGACATGATGTCCGGCTCCCTTCAGTGCCATAACCCGGGGTGTGAGGGCCGGGCACCCTTAAGGACATGGGTGGGGGGCACCCCTACAGTGTTATGAACCGGGGTGAGGGCCGGGCACCTTTCACATGACCCGGGTGGGGCAGGGCACCCTTCTGCACCATGACCTGGTGAGGCAGGCACCCCTTCAGTGCCATGACCCGGAGGTGTTGAGAGCTGGGCACCCCTTCAGTGCCGAATCGGGGTGTGAGGCCACACCCTTAGTGCAAGGAAACGGGGTGTGAGGGCCGGGCAACCCCTAGTGCTGCGAACCGGGTGGTGAGGCCGGGCACCCTTTCAGTGCCATGAATCGGGGTGTGAGGGCCAGGCACCCCTTCAGAAACCGTGAGCCGGGGTGTGAGGGCCGGGCACCAATCCAGCACCATCGACCGGTGTGTGAGGCCAGGCACCCCTTCAGTGCTGACCAGGAGTGAGCTGTGCACCCTCAGTGACATGGACCGGGTGTGAGGGCCGGTCACCTCAGTGACATGAAATGTGAGGGCAGGCACTTACAAAGGCGAACTGGGTGAGGGGCACCAGTGTCATGAATCGGGGTGTGAGGGCGGGTACCCTTTCAGTGCCATGAACGGGGTGTGTAAGGGCCAGGCACCCTCAGTGCTGCAGAACCGGGGTGTGAGGGCCGGGCACCCCTTCACGACCTGTGTGAGGTCAGGCACCCCTTCAATGCCAAGTAATCGGGGTGTGAGGGCCGGCACCCCATCAGCACCATGACCCGTTGTGTGAGGGCCGGGAACGCTTCAACCCCATGACCCTGGGGGAGGGCCGGGCACCCTTTAGGTCCATGACCCGGGGTGTTATGGCCTGCACCCCTTCCATGACATGAACCGGGGTGTGAGGGCTGGCACCTTTCAGTGACATGAACCTGTGTGAGGGCCAGGCACCCTTCAGTGTAATGACCAAGTGAGGGACGGCATCCCTTCAGCAACCAAGACCCGGGTTGTGAGGCCCGGCACCCCTTCACAAGCGACCCGATGTGAGGCTGGCCCCTTCAGTGCCATGACCCGGGTGTGAGGCCGGGCACCCTTCAGTGACATGACCCGGGGTGAGGGCTGGGCACCTTTCATGTCATGAACCTGGGTGTGGAGGCGCACCCCTTAGCGCGAAACGGAGTGTGAGCTGGGCACCCATACAGTGCTTTGAACCAGGGTGTGAGGGCAGGGCACCCTTTGCATGACCCGGGTGTAGGGCCTGGCACCTAGCACCATTACCCGGGTGTGAGGGCCGGGCACCCCATAAGTGAATGAACTGGGGTGTTAGGGTCAGGCACCTTTTCAGTGCCATGAAACGGGGTGTGGGGCATGGCACCACAGTGAAATGGGGTGTGAGGGCCGGGCACCCCTTCACATGACCTGGGGGGGCGGCTGGCACTTCAGCACCATGGCCCCGGGTGTGAGGGCCGGGCAACCTTTAAGTGCCATGAAACGGAGTGTGAGTGCAAGGCACCCATACAGCAAGCTTGAACCAGGGTGGAGGGCCGGGCACCCCTTCACATGACCCGGGGTGTCAGGGCCGGGCACCCCTACAGCACCATTACCCGGGGTGTGAGGGCCGGGCACCCCATAAGTGACATGAACCGGGGTGTTAGGGTCGGGCATCCCTTCAGTGCCATGAAACGGGGTGTGGGGGCATGGCACCCCTACAGTGTTAGGAAACGGGGTGTGAGGGCCGGGACACCCCTTCACAAGACCCGGGGTGTAAGGGCCGGGCACCCCTTCAGCACCATGACCCGGAGTGTGAGAGCTGGGCACCTCTTCAGTGACATGACCTGGAGTATGAGGGCCGGGCACCCTTTCAGTGACATGACCCGGGGTGTGAGGAACGGGCACCCCTCCAGCACCATGGCCTGGGGTGTGAGGGCCGGGCACCCCTTCAGTGGCATGACCCAGGTGTGTCAGGGCCTGACACCCCTCCAGCACCATGGCCCGTGGTGTGATGGCCGGGCACCCTTTCAGTGCCATGAGTCAGGGTGTGAGGGCCGAGCACCAATTTCAGTACATGACCAGGGGTGTGAGGGCCGGGCAAACCTTCAGCACCATCGCCCGGGGTGTGAGGGCCAGGCACCCCTTCAGTGCCATGACCAGGAGTGTGAGAACTGTGCATCCCTTCAGTGACATGACCCGGGGTGTGAGGGCCGAGCACCCTTTCAGTGACATTATCCGGGGTGTGAGGGCCGGGCACCCCTCCAGCACCATAACCCGGGGTGTTACGGCCGGGCACCCCTTTAGTGCCATGACCTGGGATGCGAGGGCCGGGCACCCCTTTAGGTCCATGACCCGGGGTGTCATGGCCGTGCACCCCTTCAGTGACATGAACCGGGGTGTGAGGGCCGGGCACCCCTTTTGTGACATGACCCGGGGTGTGAAGGCCGGGCACCCCTCCAGCCCCATGACCCGGTGTGTGAGGGCCAGGCACCCTTTCAGTGCCATGACCCGGGGTGTGAGGGCCGGGCACCCCTTCAGTGACATGACCAGGGTGTCAGGGCCGGGCACCCTTTCAGTGACATGAACCGGGATGTGAAGGCCCGGCACCCCTTCAGTGACATGACCCGTGGTGTGAAGGCCGGGCAACCCTCCAGCACCATGACCCGGGGTATGAGGGCCGGGTACCCCTTTAGTGCTATGACTCGGGGTGTGAGGGTCGGGCACCACTTTAGGTACATGACCAGGGGTGTGAGGGCCGGGCAAACATTCAGTGCCATGGCCAGGGGTGTGAGGGCCGGGCACCTCATCAGTGCCATGACCCAAGGGTGTGAGGACCGGGCACCCCCTTTAGGTCCATGACCCGGGTGGAGGTGGGCCGCTCACCCTCTGTAGTTCCATGACCCGGGTGTTTTTTGGCCGGCACCCCTTCAGTGAAATGAATCGGGGTGTGAGGGCCGGGTTCCCCTTCAGCACCATGACCCGGGGTGTGATGGCTGGGAACCGCTTCAACCCCATGACCCGGGGTGTGAGGGCCGGGCACCCCTCAGCCACCATGACCCGGGGTGTGATGGCCGGGCACCCTTTCAGTGCCATGAATCGGGGTGTGAAAGCCGGGCACCGCTTCAGCACCATGCCCCGGGGTGTGAGGGCCAGGCATCCCTTTAGTGACATAACCCGGGGTGTGAGGGCCAGGCATCCTTTCGGTGCCATGAATCGGGGTGTGAAAGCCGGGTACCCATTCAGCACCATGACCCGGGCTGTGAGGGCCAGGCACCCCTTTAGTGCCATGACCCGGGGTGTGAGGGCCGGGCACCCCTTCAGTGACATGACCAGGGAATGAGGCCAGACAGTGCCATGGCCAGGGGTGTGAGCCGGGCACCTCATCAGTGCCATGACCAAGGGTGAGGACCGGGCACCCTTCAGTGACATGACCCGGTATGTGAGGCGGGCACCCCTTCAGCACCATGACCCCGGGGTGTGAGGGCCGGGCTCCCCTTCAGTGCCATGTCCCGGGGTGTGAGGCCGGGCACCCTTTCAGTGACATGACCGGGGTGTGAGGCCGGGCACCCTTCCCACTGCGACCGGGGTGAGGGCCGGGCACCCCTTCAGTGCCATGACCCGGGGTGAGCCGGGCACCCCTTCAGTGTCATGAATCGGGGTGTGAGGGCCGGGCACCCCTTTCAGTGCCATGAAACAGGGTGTAGGGGCCAGGCACCCCTACAGTGCTGCAGAACCGGGTGAGGCCGGGCACCATTTCAGTGCCATGAACCAGGGGTGTGAGGCCAGGCACCCCTTCAGCATCCCGGGGTGTGAGGGCCGGGCACCAATCCTGCACCGTAGCCAGGGATGTGAGGCCGGACACCTTCAGTGACATGACCCGGGGTGTGAGGCCGCACCCCATCAGCACCATGACCCGGGGTGTGAGGGCTGGGCACCGCTTCAGCACCATGACCCGGGGTGTGAGCCAGGCACCCCTTCAGTGCCATGACATGGAGTGTGAACTGTGCACCCCTTCAGTTTCATGACCCAGGGTGTGAGGGCCGGGCACCCTTTCAGTGACATGACCCTGGGTGTGAGGGCCGGGCACCCCGCCAGCACCATGACCCGGGGTGTAGGGCCAGGCACCCCTGCAGTGCCAGGACCCCGGGTGTGAGGCTGACACTCCAGCACCATGACTTGGGGTGTGGGCCGGGCACCTCTTTAGTGCTATGACCCGGGGTGTGAGGCCGGGCACCTCTTTAGGTACATGACCAGGGGTGTGAGGGCGGGCAAACCTTCAGTGCCATGACCCGGGGTGTGAGGCCGGGCACAACATCAGTGACATGACCCGGGGTGTGAGCCAGGCAGCCCTTTAGTGACATGACCCGGGGTGTGAGGGCCGGGCACCCCTTCAGCACCATGACCCGGGGTGTGAGGGCTGGGCTCCCCTTCAGTGCCATGACCCGGGAGGAGGCTAGGCACCTTCAGTGACATGACCATGGTGTGTCAGGGCCTGACACCCCTCCAGCACCATGGCCCGTGGTGTGAGAGCCGGGCACCCCTTTCAGTGCCATGAATCGGGGTGTGAGGCCGGGCACCACTAGGTACATGACCCGGTATGTGGTCCGGGCACCCTCCAGCACCATGGCCCGGGGTGTGAGGGCCGGGCACCCTTTCAGTGACATTACCCGGGTGTGGGCCGTGCACCCCTCAGCACCATTGCCTGGGGTGTGAGGGCCGGGCACCCCTTCAGTGCCATGACCCGGGGTGTGAGAGCCAGGCACCTTCAGTGTCATGAATCGGGGTGTGAGGGCCGGGCACCCTTTCAGTGCCATGAAACAGGGTGTGAGGCCCAGGCACCTGTGCTGCGAACCGGGGTGTGAGGCCGGGCACCATTTCAGTGCCATGAACCGGGGTGTGAGGGCCGGGCACCCCTTCAGCACCATGTCCCGGGTGTGAGGCCGGGCAATCCTGCACCGTAGCCAGGGATGTGAGGGCCGGACACCTTCAGTGACATGACCCGGGGTGTGAGGGCAGGGCACCCCATCAGCACCATGACCCGGGGTGTGAGGCTGGGCACCGCTTCAGCACCATGACCCAGGGGTGTGAGGGGCCAGGCACCCCTTCAGTGCCATGACATGGAGTGTGAGAACTGTGCACCTTCAGTTTCATGACCCAGGGTGAGGGCCGGGCACCTTTCAGTGACATGACCCTGGGTGTGAGGGCCGGGCACCCCGCCAGCACCATGACCCGGGGTGTAGGGCCAGGCACCTGCAGTGCCAGGACCCGGAGTGTGAGCTGAGCACCCTCCAGCACCATGACTTGGGGTGTGAGGGGCCGGGCACCTCTTTAGTGCTATGACCCGGGGTGTGAGGCCGGGCACCTCTTTAGGTACATGACCAGGGTGTGAGGGCCGGGCAAACCTTCAGTGCCATGACCCGGGGTGTGAGGGCCGGGCACAACATCAGTGACATGACCCGGTGTGAGGGCCGGCAGCCCTTAGTGACATGACCCGGGTGTGAGGGCCGCACCCCTTCAGCACCATGACCGGGTGTGGGGCTGGGCTCCCTTCAGTGCCATGACCCGGGGAGGGAGGGCTAGGCACCCTTCAGTGACATGACCATGGTGTGTCAGGGCCTGACACCTCCAGCACCATGGCCCGTGGTGTGAGAGCCAGGCACCCTTTCTGCCATGAATCGTGTGAGGCCCGGCACCACTTTAGTACATGACCCGGTATGGAGGGTCGGGCACCCTCCAGCACCATGGCCGGGGTGGAGGCCGGGCACCCTTTCAGTGACATTACCCGGGTGTGAGGCCGTGCACCTCCAGCACCATTGCCTGGGGTGTGAGGGCCAGGCACCCCTTCAGTGTCATGACCATGCCCAGCACCATGGCCCGTGGTGTGAGGGCCGGGCACCCTTTCAGTGCCATGAATCGGGGTGAGGACGGCACCACTTTAGGTACATGACCAGGGGTGAGGCCGGGCACCCCTTCAGTGCCATGACCTGAGGTGAGAGCTGGGCACCCCTTCAGTGACATGACCCGGGTGTGAGGGCCGGGCACCCTTTCAGTGCCATGAAATGGGGTGTGAGGGCCGGCCACCCCTACAGTGCTGCGAACCGTGTGAGGGCCGGCACCCTTTCAGTACCATGAATCGGGGTGTGAGGCCGGGCACCCTTCAGCACCATGACCCGGGGTGTGTGGGCTGGCACCAATCGAGCACCAAGGCCCGGGATGTGAGGGCGGACACCCTTTTAGTGACATGACCCGGTGTGACGGCCCGGCACCCCTTCAGTGACATGACCCGGGTGTGAGGGCCTGGCACCCTCATCAGCACCATGACCCGGGTGTGAGGGCCGGGCACCTCAGCACCATGACCCGGGGTGTGAGGGTCCAGCACCCCTTCAGTGCCATGACCCGGAGTGTGAGAGCTGTGCACCCCTTCAGTGACATGAACCGGGGTGTGAGGGCCGGGAACCCTTTCAGTGACATGACCCGGGGTGTGAGGGCTGGGCACAGCCCAGCACCATGACCCGGGGTGTGACGGCCGGGCACCCCTTTAGTGCCATGACCGGGGTGTGAGGGCCGGGCACTCCTTCAGTGACATGACCTGGGTGTGAGGGCTGGCACCTTCAGTGACATGACCGGGTGTGAGGGCCGGGCACCCTTCAGTGACATGACCCGGGGTGTGAAGGCCGGGCACCCTCCAGCACCATGACCCTGGGTATGAGGGCCGGGCACCCCTTAGTGCTATGACCCGTGTTAGGCCGGGCACCAATTTAGGCACATGACCAGGGGTGTGACGGCCTAGCAAACCTTCAGTGCCATGGCCAGGGTGTGAGGGCCGGGCATCAGTGCCATGACTCGAGGAGGGACGGGCACCACTTCAGTGACATGACCGGGGTGTGAGGGCCGGGCTTCCCTTTAGTGACATGACCCAGGTGTGAGGTCGGGCACCCCTTCAGCACCATGACCCGGGGTGTGAGGCTGGCCTCCTTCAGTGCCATGACCCGGGTGTGAGGGCTGGGCACCCTTTCAGTGACATGACCAAGGGTGTGAAGACCGGGCACCCGTTCAGTGCCATGAATCGGGGTGATGTCCGGGAACCCCTTCAGTGTCACGAATCCGGGTGTGAGGGCCGGGCACCCTTCAGTGCCATGAAATGGGGTGAGGGCTGGGCACCTACATTGCTGGTGAACCGGGGTGTGAGGGCCGGGCACCTTCAGCACCATTACCCGATATGAGGGCCGGACACCCTTTAGTGACATGACCCGGTGTGACGGCCGGGCACCGCTTCAGCACCATGACCTGGGGTGAGGTCCAGGCACCCCTTCAGTGCCATGACCCGGAGGGAGAGCTGTGCACCCCTTCAGTGACATGACCCGGAGTGTGAGGGCCGGGCACCCTTCAGTGACATGACCCGGGGTGTGAGGCTGGGCACCCATCCAGCACCATGACCCGGGGTGTGACGGCCGGGCATCTTTTAGTGCCATGACCCGGGGTGTGAGGGGCCGGGCACCCCTTCAGTGTCATGAATCGGGGTGTGAGGGCCGGGCTTCAGCGCCATGAAACGGGGTGTGAGGCCGGGCACCCTTACAGTGCTGCGAACCGGGGTGTGAGGGCCGGGCACCCTCACATGACCTGGGGTGTGAGGGTCGGGCACCCCTTCAGTGAAATGAATCGGGTGTGAGGGCTGGGCACCCTTCAGCACCATGACCCAGGGTGTTAGGGCCGGGCTCGAATTGTGTGCCAATAATCGGGGTGTGAGGGCTGGCACCCCATCAGCACCACGACCCGGGGTGTGAGGGCCGGGAACCGCTTCAATCCCATGACCCTGGGTGTGAGGGCTGGCACCTTTAGGTCCATGACCCGGGTGTCATGGCCGTGCACCCCTTCAGTGACATGACCCGGGGTGTGAGGGCCGGGCACCCCTTTAGTGACATGACCTGTGAAGGCCGGGCACCCTCCAGCACCATGACCCGGGGTGTGGAGGGCCAGGCACCCCTTCAGTGCCATGACCCGGTGTGAGGGCTGGGCACCCTTTAGTGGCATGAACCGGGGTGTGAAGGCCGGGCACCCTTTCAGTGACATGACCCGGGGTGTGAGGGCCGGGCACCCTTCAGTGACATGACCCGGGGTGTGACGGCCGGGCACCCTTCAGTGACATGACCCGGGTGTGAAGGCCGGGCACCCCATCAAGACCATGACCTGGGGTGTGAGGGCGGGCACCGCCACATGACCCGGGGTGAGGCCAGGCACCCCTTCAGTGCCATGACCCGGAGTGTGAGAGCTTGGCACCTCCAGCACCATGACTTGGGGTGAGGGCCAGGCACCCTTTCAGTGACATGACCCGGGGTGTGAGCCGGGCACCCCTTCAGCACCATGACCCGGGATGTGAGGGCCTGACACCTCCAGCACCATGGCCCGGGGTGTCATGGCCGGGCACCCTTTCAGTGCCATGAATCAGGGTGTGAGGGCTGAGCACCAATTTCAGTACATGACCAGGGGTGTGAGGGCCGGGCACCCCTTCAGTGACATGACCCGGGGTGTGAGGCCAGGCACCCTTTCAGTGATACCGGGATGTGAGGGCCGGGCACCCCAGTGACATGACCCGGGGTGTGAGCCGGGCACCCCTCCAGCACCATGACCCGGGGTATGAGGGCCGGGCACCCCTTTAGTGCTATGACTCGGGGTGTGAGGCCGGGCAACACCTAGGTACATTACCAGGGGTGAGGCCGGGCAAACCTTCAGTGCCATGGCCAGGGGTGTGAGGGCGGGCACCTCATCAGTGCCATGACCAAGGGTGTGAGGAACGGGCACCCGTTCAGTGCCATGAATCGGGGTGTGATGTCGGGGACCCCTTCAGCTCCATGACCCGGTATGTGAGGGGCAGGCACTTTCAGTGACATGACCCGGGGGTGTGAGGCCAGGCACCCTTTCAGTGACATGACCCGGGGTGTGAGGCGGGCACCCTTCCAGCACCATGACCCGGGTGTGAGGCCGGGCACCACTTCATTGACATGACCCGGTGAGAGGGCCGGGCACCCCTTCAGTGACATGACCCGGGGTGTGAGGGCCGTGCCTTCAGCACCATGATCAGGGGGTGTGAGGCCGGGCTCCCCTCAGTGCCAGGTCGGGGTGAAGGCTGGGCACCTCTTCAGTGACATGACCAAGGGTGTGAGGACCGGGCACCCGTTCAGTGCCATGAATCGTGGTGTCATGTCCAGGGACCTTCAGCTCCATGACCCGGTATGTGAGGGCGGGTTCCTTTCAGTGACATGACCCGGGGTGTCGCGTGCACCCCTTCAGTGACATGAACCGGGTGTGAGGCCGGGCACCCTTTCAGTGACATGACCCAGGGTGTGAGGGCCGGGCACCCTTTCAGTGACATGACCCGGGATGTGGGGCCAGGCACCCCTTCAGTGACATGACCCGGGGTGTGAAGGCCGGGCACCCCTCCAGCACCCTGACCCGGGGTATGAGGGCCGGGCACCCCTTTAGTGCTATGACTCGGGGTGTGAGGGCCGGGCAACACTTTAGGTACATGACCAGGGGTGTGAGGGCCGGGTAAACCTTCAGTGCCATGGCCAGGGGTGTGAGGGCCAGGCACCTCATCAGTGCCATGACCAAGGGTGTGAGGACCGGGCACCCGTTCAGTGCCATGAATCTGGGTGTGATGTCCGGGGACCCCTTCAGCTCCATGACCCGGTATGTGAGGGGCGGGCACCCTTTCAGTGACATGACCCGGGGTGTGAGGGCCGGGCACCCTTTCAGTGACATGACCCGGGGTGTGAGGGCAGGCACCCTCCAGCACCATGACCCGGGGTGTGAGGACAGGCACCACTTCATTGACATGACCCGGGGTGTGAGGCCGACCTTCAGTGACATGACCGGGGTGTGAGGCTGTGCACCTTGCGCACCATGACCAGGGGTGTGAGGCCGGGCTCCCCTTCAGTGCCATGTCCGGGGTGTGAATGCTGGGCACCTCTTCAGTGACATGACCAAGGGTGTGAGGACTGGGCACCCGTTCAGTGCCATGAATCGTGGTGTGATGTCCGGGACCCTTCAGCTCCATGACCCGGTATGTGAGGGGCGGGTTCTTCAGTGACATGACCTGGGTGTCATGGCCTGCACCACTTCAGTGACATGAACCGGGGTGTGAGGGCCGGGCACCCTTTCAGTGACATGACCCAGGGTGTGAGGGCGGCACCCTTCAGTGATATGACCCGGGTGTGTGAGGGCCGGCCTCCTTCAGTGCCATGTCCCGGGTGAAGGCTGGGCACCCTTCAGACATGACCAAGGGTGTGAGGACCGGCACCGTTCAGTGCCATGAATCGTGGTGTGATGTCCGGGGACCCCTTCAGCTCCATGACCCGGTATGTGAGGGGGGTTCCCTTTCAGTGACATGACCCGGGTGTCATGGCCGTGCACCCCTCAGTGACATGAACCGGGTGTGAGGCCGGGCACCTTTCAGTGACATGACCCAGGGTGAGGGCGGCACCCTTTCAGTGACATGACCTGGTGTGTGAGGGCCACGACCTTCATTGGCCATGACCCGATGAGGCCTGGCTCTTCAGTGCCATGACCCGGGGTGTGAGGGCCGGGCACCCCTTCAGACATGACCCGGGGTGTGAGGGCCGGGCACCCTTCAGTGTCATGAACCTGGGTGTGAGGCGGGCACCCTATGCCATGAAACGGAGTGTGAGTGCAAGGCACCCATACAGTGCTTTGAACCAGGGTGAGGGCCGGGCACCTCACATGACCCGAGTGTCAGGCCGGGCACCCTACAGCACCATTACACGGGGTGTGAGGGCCGGGCACCCACAAGTGACATGAACTGTTAGGGTCGGGCACCCTTCAGTGCCATGAAACGGGGTGTGGGGCATGGCACGCCTACAGTGGTAGGAAACGGGGGTGTGAGGGCCGGGCACCCTTACAAGACCCGGGTGTAAGGGCCGGGCACCCTTCAGCACCATGACCCGGAGTGTGAGAGCTGGGCACCTCTTCAGTGACATGACCCGAGGTATGAGGCCGGGCACCCTTTCAGTGACATGACCCGGGGTGTGAGGAACAGGCACCCTCCAGCACCATGGCCTGGGGTGTGAGGCCGGGCACCCCTTCAGGCATGACCCAGGTGTGTCAGGGCCTGACACCTCCAGCACCATGGCCCGTGGTGTGATGCCGGGCACCCTTTCAGTGCCATGAGTCAGGGTGTGAGGCCGAGCACCACTCTCAGTACATGACCAGGGGTGGGTGTGAGGGCCAGGCACCCTTCAGGCCATGACCAGGAGGTGAGAACTGTGCACCCCTTCAGTGACATGACCCGGGTGTGAGGGCCGGGCACCAATCCAGCACCATCGCCCGGGGTGTGAGGGCCAGACACCACTTCAGTGCCATGACCATGAGTGTGAGAACTGTGCATCCCTTCAGTGACATGACCCGGGGTGTGAGGGCGGGCACCCTCCAGCACCAGACCTGAGGTGACGGCCGGGCACTTTAGTGCTGACCTGGGATGTGAGGGCCGGGCACCCCTTCAGTGTCATGAATCGGGGTGTGAGGGCGGCACCTTCAGTGCCATGAAACGGGGGTGTAGGGGCCGGGCACCCTACAGTGCTGCGAACCGGGGTGTGAGGGCGGGCACCTTCACATGACCTGGGGTGAGGGTCGGGCATCCCTTCAGTGCCAAGAATTGGGGTGTGAGGCCGGGCACCCCATCAACACCATGACCCAGGGTGTGAGGGCTGGCACCCTTTAGGTCCATGACCTGGGTGCATGGCTGCACCCTTCAGTGACATGAACCGGGGTGAGGCCAGGCACCCTTAGTGTCATGACCCGGGTGTGAGGCCGGGCACCCTCCAGCCCCATGACCCGGTGTGTGAGGGCCAGGCACCCCTTCAGTGCCATGACCTGGGGTGTGAGGCCGGGCACCCCTTCAGTGACATGACCCGGTGAGGGCAGGCACCCTTTCAGTGACATGACCCGGGATGTGAAGGCCCGGCACCCCTTCAGTGACATGACCCGGGGTGTGAAGGCCGGGCAACCCTCCAGCACCATGACCCGGGTATGAGGCCGGGCACCCCTTACTGCTATGACTCGGGGTGTGAGGGCCGGCACCACTTTAGGTACATGACCAGGGGTGTGAGGCGGGCAAACCTTCAGTGCCATGGCCAGGGGTGTGAGGGCCGGGCACCTCATCAGTGCCATGACCAAGGGTGTGAGGACCGGGCACCCCTTCAGTGACATGACCCGGTATGTGAGGGCCGGGCACCCCTTCAGCACCATGACCCGGGGTGTGAGGGCTGGCTCCCTTCAGTGCCATGTCCTGGGTGAGGGCCGGGCACCTTTCAGTGACATGACCCGGTGAGGCCGGGCACCTTTCCAGCACCATGACCCGGGTGTGAGGGCTGGCACCCTTCAGTGCCATGACCCGGGTGAGAGACGGCACCCCTTCAGTGTCACGAATCGGGGTGAGGGCTGGGCACCCTTTCAGTGCCATGAAACGGGGTGTGAGGGCCGGGCACCCCTACAGTGCTGCGAACTGGGTGTGAGGGCCGGGCACCATTTCAGTGCCATGAACCGGGGTGTGAGGCCGGGCACCTTCAGCACCATGTCCCGGGTGTGAGGTCGGGCACCAATCCTGCACCATAGCCGGGATGTGAGGCCGGACACCCTTCAGTGACATGACCCGGGTGTGACACGGGCACCCCTTCAGTGACATGACCCGTGTGAGGGCCGCACCCCATCAGCACCATGACCTGGGGTGTGAGGGCTGGGCACCGCTTCAGCACCATGACCTGCCAGAGGGCCAGCACCCCTTCAATGCCATGACCCGGAGTGTGAGAACTGTGCACCTTAAGTTTCATGACCCAGGTGTGAGGGCCGGGCACCTTTCAGTGACATGACCCTGGTGGAGGGCCGGGCACCCTCCAGCACCATGACCGGGGTAGGGGCCAGGCACCCTCCAGTGCCAGACCCGGAGTGTGAGAGCTGGGCACCTTTCCAGCACAATGACTTGGGGTGTGAGGGCGGCACCACTTTAGGTACATGACCCGTGTGGAGAGCCGGGCACCCTTCAGTGTCACGAATCGGGGTGTGAGGCTGGGCACCCTTTCAGTGCCATGAACGGGGTGTGAGAGCCGGGCACCCCTACAGTGCTGTGAACCGGGGTGGGAGGGCCGGGCACCATCAGTGCCATGAACCGGGTGGAGAGGCCGGGCACCCCTTCAGCACCATGTCCCGGGTGTGAGGGTCGGGCACCAATCCTGCACCATAGCCCGATGAGGGCCGACACCCCTTCAGTGACATGACCGTGACGGCCGGGCACCCCTTCAGTGACATGACCCGGGGTGTGAGGGCCGGCACCCCATCAGCACCATGACCCGGGTGTGAGGGCTGGGCACCGCTTCAGCACCATGACCCGGGTGTGAGGCAGGCACCCCTTCAGTGCCGACCCGGAGTGTGAACTGTGCACCTTAAGTTTCATGACCCAGGGTGTGAGGGCCGGGCACCCTTTCAGTGACATGACCTGGGTGGAGGGCCGGGCACCCCTCCAGCACCATGACCCGGGGTATAAGGGCCAGGCACTACAGTGCCAGGACCCGGAGTGTGAGCTGGGCACCCTCCAACAATGACTTGGGGTGTGAGGCCGGGCACCACTTAGGTACATGACCAGGGGTGTGAGGGCCGAGACAACCTTCAGTGCCATGACCCGGGTGTGAGGCGGGCACAACATCAGTGACATGACCCGGGGTGTGAGCCGGGCAAACCTTCGTGCCATGACCCGGGGGTGAGGCCGGGCACAACATCAGTGACATGACCCGGGGTGTGAAGGCGGGCACCCTCCAGCACCATGACCCGGGGTATGAGGGCCAGCACCCCTTTAGTGCTATGACTCGGGGTGTGAGGGCCGGGCACACTTTAGGTACATGACCAGGGTGTGAGGGCCGGGCACCTCATCAGTGCCATGACCAGGGTGTGAGGACCGGGCACCTTCAGTGACATGACCCGGTATGTGAGGGCCGGGCACCTTCAGCACCATGACCCGGGGTGTGAGGGCTGGGCTCCCTTCAGTGCCATGTCCGGGGTGTGAGGGCCGGGCACCCTTGTGACATGACCAGGGGTATGAGGGCCGGGCACCTTTCAGCACCATGACCCGGGTGTGAGGCCGGGCACCCTTCAGTGCCCATGACCCGGGGTGTGAGCCGGGCATCCCTTCAGTGTCACGAATCGGGGTGTGAGGGCTGGGCACCCCTTTCAGTGCCATGAAGCAGGGTGTGAGGCCGGGCACTACAGTGCTGCAAGCGGGGTGTGAGGGCGGGCACCATTTCAGTGCCATGAACCGGGGTGTGGGGCCAGGCACCCCCAGCACCATGTCCCCAGGGGGTGGGGTCGGGCACCAATCACCATAGCCCGGGATGTGAGCCGGACACCCCTTCAGTGACATGACCCGGGTGTGACGGCCGGGCACCCTTCAGTGACATGACCCGGGTGTGAGGCCGGGCACCCCATCAACATGACCCGGGGTGTGAGGGCTGGGCACCGCTTCAGCACCATGACCGGGGTGTGAGGGCCAGGCACCCCCAGTGCCATGACCCAGGTGTGAAACTGTGCACCCTTAAGTTTGACCCAGGGTGTGAGGGCCGGGCACCCTTTCAGTGACATGACCCCTGGGTGTGAGGGCCGGGCACCTCCAGCACCATGACCCGGGGTGTAAGGGCCAGGCACCTCCAGTGCCAGGACCCGGGTGTGAGAGCTGGGCACCCTCCAGCACAATGACTTGGGGTGTGAGGCCGGGCACCACTTAGGTACATGACCCGGTGTGAGGCAGGCACCTTCAGTGTCACGAATCGGGGTGTGAGGGCTGGGCACCCTTTCAGTGCCATGAAAAGGGGTGTGAGGGAGGCAGTGCTGAACCGGGTGTGAGGCCGGGCACCATTCAGTGCCATGAACCGGGGTGTGAGGCCGGGCACCCTTCAGCACCATGTCGGGGTGTGGTCGGGCACCAATCCTGCACCATAGCCTGGATGTAGGGCCGACATCCCTTCAGTGACATGACCTGGGGTGTGACGGCCGGGCACCCTTCAGTGACATGACCTGGGGTGTGAGGGCCGGGCACCCCATCAGCAACATGACCTGGGTGTGAGGGCGGGCACCGCTTCAGCACCATGACCTGGGGTGTGAGGGCCAGGCACCCTTCAGTGCCATGACCCGGAGTGTGAGAACCTGCACCCTTTAAGTTTCATGACCCAGGGTGTGAGGGCGGGCACCCTTTCAGTGACATGACCCTGGGTGTGAGGGCCGGGCACCCTCCAGCACCATGACCTGGGGTGTAAGGGCCAGGCACCCTCCAGTGCCATGACCCGGTGTGAGGGCTGGCACAACATCAGTGACATGACCTGGGTGAGGGCCGGGCAGCCCTTTAGTGACATGACCTGGGTGTGAGGCTGCACCCCTTCAGCACCATGACCCGGGGTGTGGGGCTGGCCCCTTCAGTGCCATGACTGGGGAGGGAGGGCTAGGCACCCCTTCAGTGACATGACCATGGTGTGTCAGGGCCTGACACCTCTCCAGCACCATGGCCCGTGGTGTGAGAGCCGGGCACCCTTTCAGTGCCATGAATCGGGGTGTGAGGGCCGGGCACCACCTTTAGAACATGACCCGTATGTGAGGGCCGGGCACCCCTCAGTGTCATGACCATGGTGTGTCATGGCCTGACACCTCCAGCACCATGGCCCGTTGTGTGAGGGCCGGGCACCCTCAGTGCCATGAATCGGGGTGAGGCTGGCACCACTTTAGGTACATGACCGTGAGGCGGCACCCCTTCAGTGCTGACCCGAGTGTGAGAGCTGGGCACCCCTCCAGCACCATGACTTGGGGTGTGAGGCTGGCACCCCTTAGTGCCATGACCGGGGTGTGAGGGCCGGGCTCCCCTTCAGTGCCATGACCCGTGTGAGAGCTGGCACCTTTCAGTGACATGACCAATGGTGAAGACCGGGCACCCTTCAGTGCCATGAATCGGGGTGATGTCCGGGCACCCTTCAGTGTCACGAATCGGGGTGAGGGCCGGGCACCTTTTAGTGCCATGAAATGGGGTGTGAGGGCTGGGCCCCCTACATTGCTGCGAACTGGGGTGTGAGGCGGGCACCCCTTCAGCACCATGACCCGGGATGTGAGGGCCGGACACCTTAGTGACATGACCCAGGGTGTGACGGCTGGCACCCCTTCAGTGACATGACCCGGGGTTTGAGGGCCGGGCACCCCATCAGCACCATGACCTCGAGGTGTGAGGGCGGGCACCGCTTCAGCACCATGACCGGTGGGAGGTCCAGGCACCCCTTCAATGGCGACCTGAGTGTGAGAGCTGTGCACCCCTTCAGTGACATGACCTGGGTGTGAGGGCTGGCACCCTTTCAGTGACTTGACCTGGGGTGTGAGGGCTGGGCACCCTCCAGCACCATGACCTGGGGTGTGACGGCCGGGCACCTTTTAGTGCCATGACCCGGGGTGTGAGGCCGGGCACCTTCAGTGTCATGAATCGGGTGTGAGGGCCGGGCACCCTTTCAGTGCCATGAACGGGGTGTGGGGCCGGGCACCCCTACAGTGCTGGGAACCGGGGTGTGAGGGCGGGCACCCATCACATGACCTGGGGTGTGGTCAGGCACCTTCAGTGAAATGAATCGGGGTGTGAGGGCTGGGCACCCCTTCAGCACCATGACCCAGGGTGTGGGGCCGGGATCAATTCAGTGCCAATAATCGGGGTGTGAGGGCTGGGGACCCCATCAGCACCACGACCCCAGGTGTGAGGGGCCTGGAACCGCTTCAATCCCATGACCCTGGGTGTGAGGGCCGGGCACCCTTTAGGTCCATGTCCCGGGTGTCATGGCCGTGCACCCAGTGACATGATCCCGGGGTGTGAGGGCCAGGCACCCAGTGACATGACCCGGGGTGTGAGGCCGGGCACCCTCCAGCACCATGACCCGGGGTGGGTGCCCGGCCCTCATAGCCAGGTCATGGTGCTGAGGGTGCCAGCCTTCACACAGGTCATGTCACTAAAGGTGCACAGCCCCTCACCCCAGGTCATGTCACTACAGGGTGCCCGCTCACCCAGGTCATGTCACTGAAGGTGCCCAGCCCTCACACCGTCTGTCACTGGAGGGTGCCCACACCGGGTCATGTCACTGAAAGGGTGCCAGGCCCTCCACCCAGTTCATGTCACTGAAGGGGTGCACAGCTCTCTCTCGGGTCATGGCATTGAAGGGTGCTGGACCTCACCCCAGGTCATGGTGCTGAAGCGGTGCCCAGCCCCTCACCCCGGGTCATGGTGCTGATGGGTGCAGCCCTCACACCCCAGGTCATGTCACTGAAGGTGCCCAGCCGTCCACACGGGTCATGTCACTAAAGGGTGCCAGCCCTCACATCCTGGGCCTGGTGCTCGATTGGTGCCCAGCCCTCACACCCTCTGGGTCATGTGCTGAAGGGGTGACCTCACACCCCCGTTCATGGCACTGAAAGGGTGCAGCCCCTCACCCCGATTCGTGACACTGAAGGGTGCAGCCCTCACACCCGGGTCATGGCACTGAACGGTTTCCCGCTCACACCCGGGTCATGGTGCTGATGGGGTGCCCGGCCCTCACACCCGATTCTTGGCACTAATTCGAACCCGGCTAACACCCTGGGTCATGGTGCTGAAGGGGTGCCCAACCCTCACCAGTTCGCATTGTAGGGGTGCCCGGCCTCACACCCCGTTTCCTTGGCACTGAAGGGGTGCCTGGCCCTCACACCCCGGTCATGACAATGAAGGGGTGCCCGCCCTACACCCCAGGTCACTTGGCACTAAGGGTGCCAGTTCTACCCGGGTCATGGTCCTGGAGGATGCCCATCCCTCACCCCAGGTGATGTCACTGAAAGACTCAGCCCTCCACCACAGGTCATGTGTCACTGAAGGATGCACGCCTCTCCTCCAGGTCACAGCCTGAAGGGTGCCTGGCCTCACCTCAGGTCATGGTGCTGGCAGTGCCCGGCCTAAACCCAGGTCGATGGTGCTGATGGGGTGACCGGCCTCACACCCAGGTCATGTCCTGAAGGGTGCTGCCAGCCGTCACACCCCAGGTCATGTCACTAAAGGGTGTCCAGCCCTCACTTCCCGGGCCATGGTGCTCGGTGGTGCAGCCCTCACACAGTTCATGGTGTTGAAGGGTGCCTGCCTCCACCCCGATTCGTGGTACTGAAACGGTGCCAGCCCTCACACCCCAGTTCGCCGGTTCCTTAAGGGTTGCCCGGCCCTCACCCCATTTCATGGTACTGAAAGGTGCAGCCCTCACCCCGATTCTTGGCACTGAAAGGGTGCCCGGCCTCACACCCCGGTTCATTGGCCTGAAGGTGCCAGCCCTCACATCCCGGTTCATGGTACTGAAGGGGTGCCCGGCCCCTCACACCGGTCTGTCACTGAAAGGTGCCCGCCCTCACACCCAGGTCATGTCACTGAAGGGTGCCAGCTCTCACCTCCGGGTCATGGCACTGAAGGGTGCCAGCCCTAACACCCAGGTCATGTCACTGAAGGGGTGCGGAACCTCACACCCCGGGTCATGGCACTAAGGGGTGCCCGGCCCTCACACCCAGAATTCATGGTGCTGGAGGGTGCAAGCTCTCACTCCCGGGTCATGGGACTGAAGGGGTGCCTGGCCCTCACACCCAGGGTCATGGTGCTGAAGCGGTGCCCGCCCTCCACCCCAGGTCATGGTCCTGATGGGGTGCCAGCCCTCACCCCGGGTCATGTCACTGAAGGGTGCCCGGCCGTCACACCCCGGGTCATATCACTAAGGTGTCCGCCCTCACATCCCGGGCCATGGTGCTCGATTGGTGCCCGCCCTCACACCCTGGGTCATGGTGCTGAAGGGGTGCCCTGCCCTCTCGCCGGGTCATGTCACTGAAGGGTGCCCAGCCCTCACACCCGGGTCATGTCACTGAAGGTGCCCAGCTCTAACACTCGGGTCATGGCACTGAAGGTGCCCGGCCCCTCACACATCAGTCATGTCACTGAAGGGGGTGCCCGGCCTTCACACTGGGTCATATCACTGAAAGGGTGCCCGGCCGTCACATGGTTAATGTCATGAGGGGTGCCGGCCCTCATCCCAGGTCATGTCACTGATAGGGTGCCCGCCTTCACCGGTTCATGGCACTGAGGTTTGCCCGGCCCTCACACAGGTGTTGGTCTTTTAGAAGGGTTCCTGGCCTCAATCCCGGTTCATGGTGCTGGAGGGTGCAGCCATCACCCCGGGTCATGTGGCTGAGGGTGTAGGCCATGACACCCAGGTCATGTAACTGAAGGGGTGCCAGCCCTCACACCCAGGACATGGTGTTGGAGGGGTTCGGCCCTCATACGGGTCGTGGTGGCTGATGGGGTGCCGGGCATCACACCCAGTTCATGGCACTGAAAAGGTGCCGGCCTAGGCCCTTGGTCATGGTGTGGGCTGGATGGTGTGCCGGCCTCAAACAGGTCATGTCACTGAAGGGGTGCCAGGCCATCACCCCAGGTCATGTCACTGAAGGGTGTCTGCCTCACTCCCTGTTCGTGGTGCTGTATTGGTGCCGGCCCTCACACCCCGGTCATGGTGCTGGGGGTGCCAGGCCTCACACCCCGATTCGTGACACTGAAGGGTTGCCCGGACATCACCCGGTTCGTGGCACTGAGGGGTGCCCGGTCTTCACAACCTTGGTCATGTTGCTGAAGGGTGCCCAGCCCTCACACACTCTGGGTCATGTCACTGAAGAGGCCGGTCCTAACACAGGTCATGTTGTGAAGGGGTGCCATCTCTCTTTGGGTCATGTCACTAAGGATGCCTGGCCCTCACACCGGATCATGTCACTGAAGTGGTGCCCGTCCATCACACGGGTAAAATATGGTATGATGAGGTGCCGGCCCTCCACCCTGGCCGCCCAGCACTGAAGGGTTGCCAGGCCCTCACACCTGGTCATGTTACCTAAAGTGGTGCCCTTCCCTCACACCCAGGTCACTTACTTGCTAAGGGTACCCAGCCCTCCTTTGGTCATAGTGCAGAGGGGTGCCAGCCTTCACACGGGTCATGTTACTGAAAGGGTGCCCCAGCCTCCACCCAGGTCATGTCACTGAAGAGTGCCCAGCCCTCACAGGTCATGTCACTGAAGAGTGCCCAGCCCTCACGGGTCATAGCACTAAAGGGGTGCCAGCCCTCACACCCAGTTCATGTTGCTGAAGGGTGCAAGGTTCAGTCCGGGTCATGTCATTAAGGGGTGTGGACTTCCACAGGTCATGGTCTGCAGAGAGGTGTGGCATACCCCGGGTCATGTTGCTGATGGGTGCCTGTCTCACCCAGTTCTGTCAGTGATGGGGTGATGGAATTTCTTTGTTCATTTCTCTAAAGGGTTGTTGGCCCTCCATCCGTTGTATGGTGCTTGATGGTGCCGGCCTCCACCCGGGTCGTTGCTGAAAGGTGCCATGCATCTTTCAGTTCATGTGAAGGGTGGCCGGCCCTCTCCCCAGTTCGTGACACTGTAAAGTGCCAGCCTCACACCCCGTTTCATGGCACTGATGGTGCCCGCCCCTCACACCCCAGTTCTTGGCACTGAATTCAGGCCGGCCTAACACCCTGGGTCATAGTGCTGAAGGGTTGCCCTTCCCTCTCCCCGGTTTCGCAGCATTGTGGGGTGCCAGCCCTCACACCCCGTTTCATGGCACTGAAAGGGGTGCCTGGCGCTCACACCCCGATTCATGACACTGAAGGGTGCGGCCCCTCACCCCGGGTCATGGCACTAAAGGGGTGGGTCATGGTGCTGGGAGGGTGCCCGGGCCTCCACCCAGGTCTCATGTCCCTAAAAAGAGGTGCCCAACCCTCACCCAGGTCATGTCACTGAAGGTAGGCCCGGCCTCACACCCAGGTTCACTTTTCAGAAGGGGTGCCCGGACCTGCCACCCAGGGCATGGTGCTGGAGGTGCATCCCACACACCCAGGTTATGTCACTGAAGGTCTGCCTGTTCGTCACAACCCGGGTCTTGTCACTGAATAGGTGCCGGCCCCCATACAGCGGTCATGTGAAGGGTGCAGCCTCCACGGTTCATGTGAAAGGGTGCGGGACTCCTCCCGGGTCATGGCACTAAAGGGAGCCCGGCCCACACCCAGGTCGCTATGCTTTTGATGGGGTGCCCGGCTCTCATACTCCGGGTCTTGGTGAGGGTGCCTGGACCTCACCCAGGTCATGTGTGAGGGGTGTTGGCCTCACCCAGTTCATGGTGAGGGTGTGCTCGGCCTTCACCCGTTTCATGGCACTGAAAGGATGCCCAGCCTTCCACCCGGGTCATGGTGCTGAGGGTCCCCGGCCTTCATCCCGGGTCATGTCACTAAAGGTGACCGCGCCCTCACACCGGTCATGTCACTGAAGGTGTGCAGAGCCCTCACACCCGGGTAATGGCACTGATGGGATGCCCGGCCTCATAATCCGGTCAGGGCGCTGATGGTGCACGCCCTTCACACCACGGGTCATGGTGCTGAAGGTGCCCGGCCTCCACACCCCGGTCATGTGAAGGGGTGCCTGGCCCTCACCCCTGGTCATGTGAAGGGGTGCCCAGCCTCACCCAGTTCCGCGACACTGTAGGAGTTCCCGGCTTCACACCCTGTTTCATGGCACTGAAAGGTGCCAGCCCTCACCCTGTTCATGGCACTGAGGGGTGCCGGCCCTCACACTCTGGGTCATGGTGCTGAGGTCCCCGACCTCACACCCCAAGTGATGTCACTAAGGGTGCCGCCCTCACCCGGGTCATGTCACTGAAGGCGTGCCTGGCCTCACCCCAGGGCATGGCACTGAAGGGGTGCCTGCCTCACCTCCGGGTCATGGTGCTGGAGGGGTGCCAGCCTCACACCCCGGGTCATGTCCTCAAGGGTGCCTGGCCGTCACACCTCGGGTCATGTCACTGAAGGAGTGACCGGCCTCCACCCGGGTTATGTCACTGATGCCCGTTCGTCACAGCCCGGGTCTTGTCTCTGAATGGGTGTCCGGCCTCACCCAGGCCGTGGTGCTGGAGGGTGCCAGGCCTTCACACCCCAGGTCTGTAGTGCTGATGGGGTGCCTGCCCTCACACCCCGATTCATGGCACTGAAATCTGAGCCAGGCCTCACACCCCGATTCATGGCACTGAAATCGACCCAAGCCCTTGGTCATGGTGCTGAAGGGTGCCTGGCCTCACACCCAGATTCATGGCACTGAGGGGTGCCGGCCACCACACCCCGCTTCATGTGACGGGGTGCCCGGCCTCACAACCCGGTTCGAGAAGCTGCTGCAGGGGTGTCAGCCCTCACACCCTGTTTCATTGGCACTGAAAGGTTGGACCCCTCCACCCCAGTTCATGACACTGAAGGTGCCCGGCCTCCACCTAGTCATGGTACTGAAGGGGTGCCCGGCCCTCCTCCAGGGTCATGGTTCTGGAGGGTGCCTCCCTCACCCGGGACATGTCAATGAAGGGTGCCTGGCCCTCCACCCCCGGGTCATGTGTCACTGAAGGGTTCAGCCCTCACCCGGGACATGTCACTGAAGTGAGACCAGCCGTCACCCCGGGTCATGACACTAAATGGTGTCGGCCCTCACCTCGGGCTATGGTGCTGGAGGGGTCCCCGCCCTCACCCGGGTCATTGTGCTGAAGGGGTGCCCGGCCCCTCACTCCGGGTCATGGTGCTGGAGGGTGCCGACCCTCACCCTGTCATGTCTAAGGGTTCCTGGCTTTCACCTCGGTTCATGGCACTGAAGGGTGCAGCCCTCACCTCCGGGTCATGGTGGTGCTGGAGGGTGCCCGACCTCGCACCCTGTGTCATGTCCCTAAAGGGTTCCCGGCCCTCACACTTCTGGTCATGTCACTGAAGGTGTGACCGGCCTTCTCACCCAGGTTCATGGCACTGAAGGGGTGCCGCCCTCACACCCGGGGTCATGTCAATGAACATCTGCCCGTTCGTCACAGCCCAGGTCTTGTCACTGAATGTCCAGCCCTCGCATCCCGGGCCATGGTGCTGGAGGGGGCCTGGCCCTCCACCCCGGGGCATAGTGCTGATGGGTTGCCTAGCCCCTCTCACCCCGGGTCATGTCACTGAAGGAGTGACTGGCCCTCACACCAAGTTTCTTAGCACTGAAGGGGTGCCGGCCTCACACCCCGTTTCATGGCATAAGGTGTGGCTCTTCACCGGTTCATGGCACTGAAGGGGCCGGCCCTCACACCCTGTTCATGGCACTGAAGGTGCCTGGCCCTCAAACCGGGTCATTGTCACTAAAGAGTGACTGGCCTCACCAGGTCCTGCTTTGAAGGGGTGCCGCCCTCACACCCCGGGTCATGTCACTGAAGGGGTTCTGGCAGTCACACCCGGTCATGTCACTGAATGGGTGTCCAGCCTCACACCCCGGGCCGGTGCTGAAGGGGTGTCCGGCACTACACCCTGCTCATGGCACTTTTAGGGTGCCTCCGGCCTCACACCCAGGTTCATGGCACTGAATGGGTGCCCGGCCTCACACCCCGGGCATGGAGCTGGAGGGTGCCCGGCCTCACATCGGGTTATGTCACTGAAGGTCTGCCTGTTCGTCACAGACTGGGTCTTGTCAGTGAATGTAAGGTCTGGCCCTCACACCCCGGTCATGGTGCTGCAGGGGTGCTCCGGGCCTCGCACCCGGTCAAGTGGTGCTGACGGGGTGCCTGGCCCTACACCCCTGATTTATGGCACTGGGAAATCGAGCCAGGCCCTTCACACCCTGATTCAATGCACTGAAATCGACCTGCCTCCCAACACACCGGGTCATGGTGCTGGAAGGGGTGCTCCAGCCTCTACACCCCTGATTCAGGGCACTGAAGGTGCCTGACCTCACACCCCTCGTCATGTGAACGGGGTGCCTGGCCCTCACACCCCGGTTCGCACTGTAGGGGTGCCTGGCCCTCACACCCTGTTTGGCGGCACTGAAAGGGTGCCCGGCCTCACACCCAGGGTCATGGTGCTAGGGTGCCTGACCAGACACCCCTGGGTCATGTGAAGGGGTGCCTGGCCCTCACACCTCGTTCAGCACTGTCTGCGTTCTGCACCACACCCTGCTCTGCGCACTGCAGGGGTGCCTGGCCCTCTCACCCCCGGTTCATGCTCACTGATGGGGTGCCTGGCCCCCCACACACCGGAGTCATGGTGCTGAAGGGGTGCCCTGGCCCTCATACCCTGGTCATGTAAAGGTGCCTGGCCCTCACACCCCTGGGTCATGAAGGGTGCCTGGCCCTCACATCCTGGTCATGTGAAGGGGCACCCGGGCCTCACACCCCTGGGTCATGTGAAGGCGCCCAGCCTCACACCTGGTCATGTGGAAGGAGTGCCCGGCCCTCACACCGGGATCATGGCACTGAAGGTGCCCGGCCCCTCACACTCCTGTTCATGGCACTGGAAAGCGGTGCCCAGCCTCACACACTGCTCTATGCACTGAAGGTGCCTGGCCCCTGGCACTCCTGTTGATGGCACTGAAGGGGTTCCCGGCCCCACACCTGGTCATGGTACGGAGGGGCAGCTCACCACACCTGGGGACATGTCACTGAAGGGGTGCCGTGCCCTCACACTCTGTTCATGGCACTAAGGTGCCTGGCCTCACACTCCAGGTCATGGTGCTGAGGGGTCCCCGCCTCACACCCCTGTTCATGGCACTGAATGGGTTACCGGACCTCACACTACGGGTCATGGTGCTGGAGGGGTCCCCGGCCCTCACACCACGGGTCATGTCACTGATGGGGTGCCCGGCCCTCACAAACCGGTTCATGTCACTGAAGGAGTGACCGGCCCTCACACCCAGGTCCATGGCACTGAAGGGGTGCCCGGCCCTCACTCCCCGGGGCATGGTGCTGGAGGGGTGCCCGGCCCTCACACCCCGGGTCATGTCACTGAAGGGGTTTCTGGCCGTCACACCCCGGGTTATGTCACTGAATGGGTGTCCGGCCCTCACACCCCGGGCCATGGTGCTGAAGGGGTACCCGGCACTCACACCCCGTTTCATGGAACTTAAGGGGTGCCCGGCACTCACACCCCAGTTCATGGCACTGAAGGGGTGCCCGGCCCTCACACCCCGAGTCATGGTGCTGTAGGGGTATCGCGACCCTCACATCCAGGGTCATGTGAAGGGGTGCCCGGCCCTCACACCCCGGGTTATGTGAAGGGGTGCCCGGCTGTCACTCCCCGGGTCATGTGAAGGGGTGCCCGGCCCTCACACTCTGGTTCACAGCACTGTAGGGGTGCCCGGCCTTCAAACCCCGTTTTATTGCACTGAAAGGGTGCCTAGCCCTCACACCCTGGTTCATGGCACTGAAGGGGTGCCCGGCTCTCACACCCCTGTTCATGGTACTGAAGTGGTGCCCAGCCCTAACAATCAGGGTCATGGTGCTGGAGGAGTCCCCAGCCCTCACACCCCGGGTCATGTCACGAAAGGGGTGATCGGCCCTCACACTCCGGGTCATGTCACTGAAGGGGTGCCTGGCCCTCACACCCCGGTTCTTGGCACTGAAGGGGTGCCCGGCCCTCACACCCCTGTTCATGGCACTGAAGGGGTGCCCGGCCCTCACACCGCGGGTCATGTCACTGATGGGGTGCCTGTCCCTCACAAACCGGTTCAGGGCACTGATGGGGTGCCCGCCCCTCATACAACGAGTCATGGTGCTGAAGGGGTGCCCGGCCCTCACACCCCATTGTCATGTGAAGGGGTGCCCGGCCCTCACACCCCGGGTCATGTAAAGGGGTGCCCGGCTATCACACCCCGGTTCACAGCAGTGTAGGGGTGCCCGGCCTTCACACCCCGTTTCATGGTTCTGAAAGGGTGCCCGGCCCTCACACCCCGGTTCATGGCACTGAAGGGGAGCCCGGCCCTCACACCCCTGTTCATGGCACTGAAGGGGTGCCCGGCCCTCAAACCCCGGGTCATGTCACTGAAGGAGTGACCGGCCCTCACACCCAGGTCCATGGGACTGAAGGGGTGCCAGCCCTCACACCCCGGGGCAAGGTGCTGGAGGGGTGCCCGGCCCTCACACCCCGGGTCATGTCACTGAAGGGGTTCCTGGCCGTCACACCCCGGGTCATGTCACTGAATTGGTGTCCGGCCCTCACACCCCGGGCCATGGTGCTGGAGGAGAGCCCGGCCCTCACATCCCGGTTCATAACACTGTAGGGGTGCCCTGCCCTCACAACACGTTTCATGGCATTTAAGGGGTGCCCGGCCATCACACCCTGGTTCATGGCACTGATGGGGTGCCCGGCCCTCAGACCCTGGTTCAAAGCACTGTATGGGTGCCCGGCACTCACACCCCGTTTCATGTCACTTAAGGGGTGCCCGGCCCTCACACCCCGGGTCATGTCACTGAAGGTGCCCCAGCCTCACACCTCCTGATTCATACCACTGCAGGCCCCTGGGCCGTCACACCCCTGGCCTGCGTCACTGAATGGGTGTCTGGCCTCACACCCCGGGCCATGGTGCTGAAGGTGCCCGGCACTACACTCCGGGTCATGGTGCTGTAGGTGCCTGGCCTCACACCCCGGGTCATGTCACTGGCAGTGCCAGCCCTCTACCCCTGGGTCATGTCACTGGAAGGGGAGATCGGGCCGTCACACCCCGGCACAACACTGATATAGGTCTGGCCCTCATATCTGGGGAGTGGTTTTGGGAGGGGTGAACGGCCCCATACCGCGGGTCAGGTCACTGAAAGGGTGCCCGGCACTTAAAACCCTGGGTCATGTGAAGGTGCCCGGCCTCACACCCCGGGTCTATGTCACTGAGAAAGGGGTGCTGGGGACCACCCCGGGTCATGGCTCAAGGGAGCTGGGTCCTCACACCCCGGTCATGGCACTGATGGGGTGCCCGGCCCTCACACCCCGGTTCATGGCACTGATGGGGTGCCTGGCCCTCACACCCCGAGCTGCGGTGCTGAAGGTGCCCGGCCCTCACACCCCGGGTCATGAAGGGTGCCTGGCCTCACACCCTGGGTCATGTGGGAGGGTGTTTGGTCTCGTTACACCCCAGTTCACAGCACTGAAGGT